>NC_053162.1:48210863-48453363 GCF_016835505.1 Polypterus senegalus | reverse complement strand
TAAACAAGCAAGACATAAATTTTGTGGTCTGGGGTAAGACAACAGGCACTGCACTGTCTCTTTTTTTATGTAAGCACAAAGTAATTTGGACCCTTAGACATCATCAGTGCTTTGAGTCTCATGCCATGACATGACTTCAACAATTATTCAGGCATTTTATACTGCAAATATTAGACTTGGGTAAGATGATGCAGTCTGAAGTATGCAATAGGTCGTACCTGAAGCATTTTTTTGTGCGATGAGTTTCTGCCGTACTCTTTGCCCAGCTGCTCGTTAAGAGACTGTAACTCTCGGCCAAACTGAATCATTCTCTCTGTGGCTGCCTGATTTCCTCCACATAACTGCCTTGGAGCACCACTGTCTTCTGCAGAGTATAAAAAGAACACATGGACTTTAAACAAATGAAACAAATTATTACAGAAGGTCTGAGAAAAATCTGCTACCAATATAGTCATTAATACGACGTACCAACAACATCTCATACATTAGTTCATTACACACACTTACCAGAAGTATTTTGTTATTTATAACCCTACCATCAAATGTGAATTACTTGAATAAACAACTGTTAAATGCAGCAGAGGGAAACATACAGAAAGGCAGAAGTATGTACTGGCAAATGTTATTTTGAATTACCTGTACCAATCAAGCATTATTTTCCTGCTATTATAATATGCTTAGCATTACATTGTTGTCTCTAGAAAAAAAAAGTGAATTCAGCTGGAATTTATACAGAGAACGCTTTAATTTAAGTGTGCCTCACAACTTCCATTAAAAGACACAAAAAGGTGGTACTGTTGTCTTCAACTAATCATACAGAATTTATAGTCAGGGACTTCAGATCATATATATCTTGTTTGCAAATTGTTTCAGGCGCCTGAAAGATTGTGATAATTTTAACTATGCAGTGCCTATAGGGTGCTTTAGCTATCAACTGTGCCCAGAAATTGTGAAATGCATTACTGAGTGCCCTGGATGCCCAGTCTCTTGTTAAGAAATAAACTGGGCACATCATTTCACAGACCAAGTTATCAAGTATTATCGTATTGCCTCATAATAATTTAGCATGCTTAAATTACATTAATGGAATGGTTTGATTGCTATCTGTGAGTAGTAAATTGGACAGATGTTTGAACTAATCTACAGATATCTAGCAAAAGTGCAGTTAGTAGTTAGTTTCAACAGCAGTGCATAGCATCACCTAGGCTGGACTCATCTGTTTGTAGGATCTCTTCATGCTTGTAGGTACCATTCATGATTCGTGTAGAGTTCTCCAGAACTCCATTACTGTAGTATTCTTGCTCAATCTCCATCTCGCTGTCACTGGGAAGTTCATGTGAAATATAAGAAAATAAACAGACTTTAACTTCTTATCCTATTAGTTATTACCTGACTGACTAGGGATTTGTAAGACTACAAAACCTTCCTTAATACTGTTAATTCATTTTATAAGATAAAGCATTTATACTGTTAATCATATGTATGGAAATTCAAGCCCCACTAACAAGATATAGGTCCTAGCATCTAAATAAAACAGTAAAGAACCACACCTGTTACATTAAGTACAAAACAAAGATAAATACAGATGCAGGCCTGTAATATGGCAAAGGTACTGAAATTAATGGTATTTATCACAAATCCTGCAGACCTGTTTCTTAAACAGGTAGTGATTTGGGGGAGAACAGGACTCCTTCCACTAATATACTAATTTTATGTTGCTCACCCTCCCATTACCTATTCAGCAAATGCTTTGTTTGCATTAAGTTTATTAAAACAGATCTCAGAGGTAATATGTACTCTAGTTTTGATTTGTATATGTTGTTATTATTAGGGAATATTTACTATTTCAGTATTTAAGTATAATCAATTTTCACTTAGTAAACTGATACAAAAGATATTCAGCTTACTTAAAAAAGATGCCTATTTTCTTCTGTAGTGTCAGTCCTAACATTTTTCTTTCATTGATTTCTTTGTTATGTAATTATGATTGGTATATTATGTGTCCATTTTTTCCAAGTTTTTATACATATTAAAAGAAGCTTATTACTAAATGCAATGCCTTTTACATTTACCATGATATTGTTATTTATTTGTAAACTACCTCATCATATTATTTACTGCGCGAGTAATGAGTATTCAAAGTAAACACAAATTTTGACATTTAAAATCCCTGGTGGTTTTGAAGAAAATCTGCTGAAAGGTCACACAGTTATGTAAACTTAATTTCCTTTTAATTTTATGAAACCCTAACTGAAATATATGCTGCTTGTGAAAAACTAAAAACAACAAAGTTAGCAATCTATACAGTATATTTGAACTCATATTCCATTGATTTATACAGAACCTGTGATTCAAAGATCAAATTGAAAGTGCCTGTGATGAAATACAGTTTCATAAAGTAGCGAATGTGAAATCCAGCATGAGAAATACACCAGGTGGTAACATGATGAGGCAGAAAAATAATTCAGAGAATCCCTGGAAAATGGTAAATTGTATCAGCAAAAAACCTGGCATTAAGAGAAACAAAGACTGTAGGGATAAAAAAAATTCCATGAAGTATCAAGAGGTTACATGTACTATATTTTACTTGCAAGCATTGTGCCCATTCCTATATATATTTTAAATTTGTAACAATAAGAGAAAAGGCAAACATAGTAAATGCAAACAGCATAAAAAATGAAAATCCTGCCTCACTATACAAATACAAGATGTCATTATGGTTATGAATGTGGCCAGCTTTTATCAAATCTTAACCCTGAAGAGAGAGTCAATCAATGTATCGAAGACTCAATAATGACTTGCGGCAGAAGAAAATACATGAGAATAAAGAAATTGACAAATGTACAGGAGGTTAGACTTTTTCCATGATAGTAATCCTTTGCAAGCTTGACTATTTAATATCTCAACATTCTGTGAATTAATCACAGACCTTCTGAACATCAGAAAAATATATATTATATTATCTGATACGTACACATCTTTCAGAAAGTCAATCAATTTTCATACAGACACCGTTTCCAGGGCATGATCCAACCTGCGAACGTTGCAACCAAGTCCCAGCCTCACTAGGTCACATGTTCTGGGCCTGCTCCAAATTAACATTATTCTTTTATTCTGATAAACTGGAAGAACCCAAACTCTCCTTTAAGTCAGTGGGAAACTGATGTGTTATATTATTTAAAATTGGAAAAAATCAAATACTCAGTTAGAGGATCCGTACAGACTTTTTTCAAAACATGGCAGGATCTAATCAGTAATATTTTAAAATAAGTTTATAAAGCACAGAGAATTTATTAATTTAGGTATTTTTACAAGCCTTAAATTTTATACCGTTTGGCTTGCTCTCTTTCTCAGGGGTGGGGATCGATCTGTTCTTAACATAATTCTTTTTTGTAAAACTTGATTGTTATGTATTGATTGTAATAAAATTAATAAATAAAAATAAAAAAAAAAAAAAAAAAAATTTCCATACAGACACTGAAAAGAAGATAGGAGCTGAAACGGCCTACAATATTGTTGTTTCTGCACTAAGGCAGCAGTAAGGCCAATCTGGCTAATGCGATCCTTGCGTTTGGTACTTTGCCTTTAGATTCTTGAATATACACTTTGTTTACAAACACAAGACTCAGTATATTTACTTGGAAATGGGAATTGCAGGGAGCCCATGATACAACACAAAAATAATGCAATATATTACAATTCTAATTTGCAATATACTATTACAGTTTGCTAACTTTTTTATTTGGCTAATGGTGAAGTTGAAATTATAATGCTGTGGGCAAAAATGTGCCAAACTGATAGACTCCAACCCAAAAAGACTGAGTGCTGTAATAAAATCAAAAGGTGCTTCAACTATCGTATTGGTTTAGGGGATGTGCACACTAATGCAACCAGGTTTTTGTATGATTTTTTTTTTTTCCTTTTTTTTATTAAACAGTTTCTGATTTGTTTTCACCTTCGTATAGATTGCAATTTTGCAATAAAGATGGAGTAAGTTCTGACAGGATTTATATTGGCTTCATTTTTTATTACACAAAATCTCTGATTTTGGCAGGTGTGCACAGACTTTTTATATCCACTTTATGTAGCTAAATTCAGATGCTTATGACTGGACAGGGCTCCCACAACAGGCAGACCTTAGGTCATACCAAACCATTAGCCAACTGCCAACAGGTACACTTATTTAATTAAGTGTATTTTGGCTAAGCTTACAGTCATGGCCGAAATTATTGGCACCCTTGGAATTTTCCCAGAAAATTGCTGCAATTACAAATGTTTTGGTATACACATGTTTATTTCCTTTATGTGCATTGGAACAATACAAAAAAACAGAGAACAAAAGCCAAATCTGACATCATGTCACACAGAACTCCAAAAATGGGCTGGACAAAATTATTGGCACCTTTTCAAAATTGTGGGTAAATCGTTTTATTTCAAGCATATGACGCTCGTTTGAACTCACCTGTGGCAAGAAACAGGTTCTGGCAATATAGCAATCACACCTGAAGCCAATTAAAATGGAGACAAGTTGACTCAGCCTTTCTGTTGTGTGTCTGAGTGTGCCACACTAAGCATGGAGAACAGAAAGAAGAGCAGAGAATTGTCTAAGGACTTGAGAACAAAAATTGTGGTAAAATATCAACAATCTCAAGGCTACAAGTCCATCTCCAGAGATCTTCATGTTCCTTTGTCCACTGTGCGCAACATAATCAAGAAGTTCACAACACATGGCACTGTAGCTAATCTCCCTGGATATTGACGGAAGAGAAAAATTGATAAAAGACTGCAACGAAGGATAGTCCGAATGGGGGATAAACAGCCCCAATCAACTTCAAAACATATTCAAGCTGTTCTGCAGACAGTGTCAGCTTGAACTATCCGTCAACATCTGAACGAAATGAAACGCTATGGCAGGAGAGCCAGGAGGACCCCACTGCTAACACAGAAGCATGAAAAACCTGACTGGAGTTTGCCAAAATGTACTTGAGGAAGCCAAAATCCTTCTGGGCGAACGTCTTATGAACAGATGAGACCAAGGTAGAGCTTTTTGGTAAAGCTCATCATTTTACTGTTTATAGAAAACGGAATGAGGCCTACGAAGAAAAGAACATAGTACCTACAGTCAAACATGGTGGAGGTTCTAAGATGTTTTGGGGATGTTTTGCTGCCTCTGGCACTGGATGCCTTGACTGTGTGAAAGGCATCATGAAATCTGAAGAATACCAAAAGATATTGGGGCGCAATGTAGAGCCCAGTGTCAGAAAGCTGGGTCTGTGTCAGAGGTCATGGGTGTTCCAGCAGGACAATGACCCCAAACATACCTCTAAAAGCACCCAGAAATGGTTGAAGACAAAGCGCTGGAGAGTTCTGTTGTGGCCAGCAATGAGTCCGGATCTAAATCCGATTGAACACTTATGGAGAGACCTCAAAATTGCTGTTGGGAGAAGGCGCCCTTCAAATCTGAGAGACGTTGAGCAGTTTGCAAAAGAAATTCCAGTTGAGAGGTGTAAGAAGCTTGTTGATGGTTATAGGAAACGCTTGATCTCAGTTATTTTTTCCAAAGGGTGTGCAACCAAATATTAAGTTGAGGGTGCCAATAATTTTGTCCAGCCCGGTTTTTGAGTTTTGTGTGAAATGATATCAGATTTGGCTTTTTTTTCTCAGTTTTTTTGTGTTGTTCCAATGCACATAAAGGAAATAAACATGTGTATTCCAAAACATTTGTAATAGCAAGAATTTTCTGGGAAAATTCCAGGGGTGCCGTATATTTTGGCTATGACTGTATTTACCACCTAAATAAAATCAGAGCAATAAAGGTAGCCTACTAATTACTATTTCACTATAGCAACTAGGCTATTCATAATGAACTAACATAGCACATTCAAGTGTTGCCAACATAAATAGCTATGGCCAGTGTTATAAATCACAATGTTAATAACAAAAATAATTCAGTCCTGAGTAGATAAGTTAGTTTTGCTTTATTTTACCAGAACATATTTTATCAGACTTGTTTCCGAGGCTCTCAAACAACAGCTGTCTGCAGTGAGGCTAATATAAAGCAGCTCTTCAAAACTACCCTGTTAAAATCGAACAGCCACAAACAAAAGACTATAAATTTGAAAGGAACGTATAATTATCCTATACCATTATTAAACTACATTTGTGTAAGACAGGCGTTTCAAGGAACTTCCAAGTGAAACAGTCAAAGAAGTTTTATAACTCAAAGAAAAAAAAACAAAGAAAAAAAAAACAAAGAAAACAATTGTGGATCTGTTGAGACACTACTGCCATGAGAACAGTAGAAGTTCTGATGATGGAGTGCCTGTCCCCTCTGCTCTGTGATCTAAAGAATGCAGATTTCATGTCACTCAATACCTTGTGACAGGATTGACACGGAACAGCTGACTGTGTTTGTGAGATTATTTTAATGCAATACATTTTCAAGAAGACCTACTTTGTTTGCTCCCTATATGCAGGCACACAACTGGCAAAATCATTTTTAATGGACTGACCAAGCTGTTATGAAAAAAACTGGCCAGTATATGAGCAAAACTATGTTAACACAGGATCCTGGAAAGTAGCCTAGGTGCTGTTAAACCAGGCATTACTAGCAATACATTGTATTATCCACAAGCCAGTATTATGTCCGAAATTGTATGGAAAAAAGAAAGACAACACAAATACCATGATGAGGCTTGTAAACTTTATTTATGAGAGCTCCATTGCCTTTTCAGAGCCTTAACAGAGGAAACGTCAGTAGAACATCATCTACATTTGCCGTGTAATAATGTGGATTGGCTTAGTAAGGACAGATTGTTCGAGAAAGAGAGTAAAAACTATGAGACAAAGTTGGTTTTTTTTATGTAACTTGCACAGTTAAAAGGCCCACACCTTGCTGAACTTTCTGAATGACATCAACAACATGACCTGTGTGATATAACGTCTCACCTAAATCAGCCTAATTTATAGCTACAAGGCAAAAAATCATACTGTTGTGAGCATGAATGATGGCTTTCTACTTAAAGTTGACCTGGTCTGAATAACAGGGGGGAAAGTTGTATTGCGCCCGTATTGCGAGAAAAACTAAATGGAGCATTCTGATGCATATGATCATGGCAAGACTGAGAGATTTTAAAGACTGGTTTCAGAACTTCTTCCTCTCAAAAGAAATCCTGCTGTTTCTATGACAGCTATCCTCTCTTTCTGCAGACATCCAATGGACTGTTGGAAAAAAAAGCTACTTTCTTTCCTGGATGAAGCATATATTCAGTTGTTGTTCAGAAATTACAAAATCTATTTTGCCTAAATAACAACACATGTTAGCGTCAGCAACTTCTGAATATACATAATCCCTTGAATCAGTTGCACAAGGGCAATGTCACACTTCTTTCCATATTTTCCTCCACCCATATTTGTAAATCATGATTTACTTCCATGAACATTATCATAAAGCCAAGATAGGAACAGACTCTCCAAAGCACATCTAGATCAGTGTCTTTGTATTAGTAAATCAAAGAACCATCTCATCCACAGCTCTCCTGTTTCAATCCGTTATAACCACATCTACCACTGAATGGTCAATAAGATCAAATTTTTACAGTTACACCTATCTAATTAATTACACTTAATAATAATATGGTGTTCACAATAAAATGACTATAGCAATAATTATGAAACAGTATAAGGCTGGTATTCTGGCCCTTGGCTTGGCTTTGTCTACATTTGCCTATTGTGGAAAAGTAATTGAGAACACCTCATATAGACATTTCTGTTGTGTTGCCAGCTTTCATGTCTAAACTCAGTGAATATATTATCTTTCAAGTTATTTCGAATATATTCCAAGTTCTCACCTTTTTTAGCATCTAAATAATAAATGCCTGTTTGCAATCTGATTTCCAATATTTTCCAGTGTAAACACTCTACTCTCCTCACTACTGAAGACAGTTGAACCTATTTATTGCTGCTGCTTCCAATAATGTTCAGAACAATTTACTCCTGATTTGTGTTTAAATAAAAAAAAAATGCAAGCTGAGGTTTACCTCTCTACTGTGGCATACTGCAAGGTTCTGTTTATACTTGTCACACTTGTTTTTGATATTTACATGGTGCCACTGGGCTACTAGTTGAATGACCACAAATTCTAATTTTATACCAATTAGTCTCATTTTCTACTTAAAAATCTTATAAAATCAGTATGGTTTTATAACTATGTCAAACTATAACAACTCAGCAGTCTCTTTTCAACTTATGTCTGTGAATGTATTCATCCACTATGGCCACTATGTTGAAAAATGTGGTGAAACCTTCTGGTCACTACAACAATTCTCCGTTTTAACTTATACACTACTGCTTTTTCTTTTAGGGGGATGGGGTTTGCTAATGCCCCACTTTCATCATTGTCTAGCTATTCACGCCTTTTATTTTAAAACATAATACATCTTAAAAATACATTTTAAATATAGAAGGGCCTGATTTGTATAGGAAGGGTTATTGTCGGTGGCCAAAAAAATCCCATGATAATCAGGGGAACCCATTAATTCTCCAGGGTTGCCTGAAGACTGAAATGCTACATTGCACTACAGGATATACAATAAATAATAAATAAATGAGCTATATGGCATGTAGTTAGGATATACATACCTTAAGTACATAAATTATACCATACATCGATATGTAGCTTGGAAACAAAAGCCATGCCACCTTGTTCTTTGATTATCAACACCTAGAACTGCCTCTTGTTTAGAGACACCCACACTTAGGCACCAAGTTTGCAATCTGAAAATGATCTATTTCATCATTCAGATAAAGGAAATTGAATGGCATGAACCAACAGCAGAACACAATGTCAATAGTAAGCAGTGTGGCAGAATCAAGGTATCAGTTATCTATGTTGCTTTCTACTGTCTACCGTCACATTCTTCAGCATCACTGAGACCACGGTAAGAGCGAGCAGCAGTGTGATACTTTTATATACACTTTCTTGCTAAATGTCTCTGCCTTTCTTGAATCCTCCTGTGGCTCGTCAAAAGATGTGCTTCCCTTCCCTGACAGTCGAGTTGCTGCAACTCAAGCATCTATCAACACCCAGCCTGGGAACAGCTCTCAGACAGCTGCTTTCCGACTGTACCTATAAAGAGCTGTCTGCCAGTTACTACAATATATTTCACAAACATACTATTTTCTGGGACACACACCAATGCAATTAGTAGAACTGTCTTGATAAATTCTTGCTCTAGCATGGAATAATGGGAGATATTGATCAAACTCTCTAACCAGCAATGTGGCAAAAAAAAGTTTTAAACAAATATATTTAATTAGTGGTATTAAAACATAAAACTGAGAAAATATTTTAGTGTTGTTTTAACTGTTTAAGTGATTTTTTCTTTACCATTCACTCTGATGCAGTTGTTGGACTTCTGTGCTGGCCATGGATTGTCCATAATGAACACCATGTTTGAGCATAAGGGTGTCCATAAGTACATTTAGTGCCAGAATGCCTGAGGTTGCAGCTCGATGATCGACTTTGTAATCTTGTCATCGGATCTGCGACCTTATGTCTTGGACACTTGGGTGAAGAGAGGGGCTGAGCTGTCAACTGATCACCACCAGGGGGTAAGTTGGATCAGATGGCGAGAGAGGCTGCTAGACAGACCAGGCAGACCCAAACATATAATGAGGGTATGCTGGGAACGTCTGGTGGAGGAACCGGTCAAAAAGATTTTTAACTGCCACCTCTGGCAGAACTTCAATCTCATTCCGAGGGAGGCGAAGGACATTGAGTCTGAATGGGCCATGTTCCGAGCCTCCATTGTCAAAGCAGCAGAACGGAGGTATGGCCGCAAGGTTGTCGGTGCCTCTTGTGGCGGCAATCCACGAACCCGGTGGTGGACAGCTAAGGTTCGATAGGCTGTCAAGCTGAAGAAAGAGTTCTATAGGGTCTAGTTGACCAGTGGGACTCCAGAGGCAGCTGAGGGGTACCGGCAGGCCAAGCATGTGGCGGCATCAACTGTTGCAGAGGCAAAAACTTAGACATGGGAGAAGTTTGGGGAAGCCATGGAAAAACGACTTTTGGTCGGCACCAAGAAGGTTCTGGCAAATCGTCAGGCACCTCAGGAGGGGAAAGCAGTGCTCCACCAACACTGTGTACAGTGTAGATGGGGCCCTGCTGACTGCAACTGTAGACGTTATTGACCGGAGGAAGGAATACTTAGAGGATCTTCTCAATCCCACCGGCATGTCTTCCTTAGAGGAAGCAGAGGACGACAACTCCGGGGGGGGGGCCTGTCCATAACAGGGGCCGAGGTAGTTAAAAAGCTCTGAGGTGGCGGGGCCCCTGGGGTGGACCAGGTTCACGCTGGGTTCCTCAAGGCTCTGGATGTTGTGGGGCTGTCCTGGTTGACACATCTCTGCAACAGCGCATGGACATCGGGGGCAGTGCATCGGGATTGGCAAACCGGGGTTGTGGTGGTCCCCCTTTTTAAGAAGGGTGACCGGAGGATGTGCTCCAACTGTATGGGGATCACACTCCTCGGCCTCCCCGGTAAGGTCTATTCAGGGGTGCTGGAGAACAGAGTTCGGTTGATGGTCGAATCTCGGATTCAAGAGGAACAATGCGGATTCCGTCCCGGCCGTGGAGCACTGGACCAGCTCTACACCCTGGCCAGGATCCTGGAGGGGGCATGGGAGTTTGCCCAACCAGTCCACATGTATTTTGTGGATTTGGAGAAGCATCCTGTGGAGTGTGCTCCAACAGTATGGGGTACAAGGCTCATTGTTACGAGTCATTCAGTCCCTGTACAGGAGGAGCAGGAGCTTGGTCCGCATTGCTGGTAATAAGTCGGACTCGTTTCCTGTTGAGGATGGACTCAGCTAGGGCAGCCCTTTGTCACTGATTCTGTTCATAAGTTATATGGACAGAATTTCTAGGCACAGCCAAGGAGCAGAGGGGGTCTGCTTTGGTGACCTCAGAATCTCGTCTCTGCTATTTGCGGATGACGTGGTTCTGTTGGCTTCATCGGACAGTGACCTCCAGCTCTCACTGGAGCGGTTCGCAGCTGAGTGTGAAGCAGCGGGGATGAGAGTCAGCACCTCTAAATCAGAGGCCATGGTTCTCAGCCGGAAAAGGGTGGAATGCTCTCTCTGGGTTGGGAACACAGTACTGCCTCAAGTGGAGGAGTTCAAGTATCTCGGGGTCTTGTTCACAAGTGAGGGAAGAATGGAGCAGGAGGTTGACAGACGGATCAGTGCGGCATCTGCAGTAATGCGGGCTCTGCAACGGTCCATCTTGGTGAAGAGAGAGCTGAGCCAAAAGGCAAGGCTGTCGATTTACCAGTCGATCCATGTTCCTACCCTCACCTATGGCCACAAGCTTTGGGTAGTGACCGAAAGAGCAAGATCGCGGATACAAGCGGCTGAAATTAGTTTTCTCCGCAGGGTGGCTGGACTTTCCCTTAGAGATAGGGAGAGAAGTTCAGTCATCCTGGAGAGACTCGGAGTAGAGTTGCTGCTCCTCCACATTGAGAGGAGTCAGTTGAGGTGGTTCGGACATCTGGTTAGGATGCCCCCTGGACGCCTCCCTGGGGGGGATGTTCCGGGTATGCCCCCCTGGGAGAAGGCCACGGGGCAGACCCAGGACACGCTGGAGGGATCATATCTCCCGGCTGGCCTGGGAACGCCTTGGGGTCCTCCTAGAGGAGCTGAAGGAGGTGGTCAGGGAGAGGGAGGTCTGGGCTTCCCTGCTTAGGCTGCTGCCCTGCGACCTGACCTCGGATAAGCGGTGGATAATGGATGGATGGAAGATACTTATAGGAGCAAAACTGTATAGCTGAGCAAAATGAAAGGAAGAAATTACCCTTTTTTCAAATACACTAATTCAAATGTATTCTTTTTAATCACTTTATTATTAGCAGACTTTAATTTACTACTCAGATTAATCCTGACTGAGCCGAAAGTGCAGAGTAAACCTTACCTTATAATGCCTGATACATTATTTAATATTTTTAAAATACCTTAAAAAGGTCTAGTATTTAGTTATTTAAAAATAATAGCTGTGCTTACTGTTCAGTTATGTACTATTTATATTATGTACTATGTTTATTTATAAAACAAGTAAATTCCCAAATCATCTACAAAATCAGTGCAGAATACACAGACAAATGAAATACGAACTAAAATAAATGTAAACCATTTGGAATGAGCATACTAGCAATCCGGCTACACTGGTCTTTGTTAGTTTAATAGAATGGATTACTACACTATTACTATTACTAGTATAACGTTAATTAACTAATTTTCTGTGAAAGCAAAAAAGCCCTACTTGGTAGTTAAATCGCAGAAAAAATATCAGTGCAAGAAACATCACGAAAACATAACAACTAAAACCATATTGTAGTATTATCTCAAAATTCAGAGGATTTTCATTATGGAAAACAGTTATACAGAAGACATCTAAACAGCAAGGTAATTTCATATTCCAAAAGAAAAAAAATCCCAAGCAATATAGATTACATTCTCTTAAATCTTCACCTTGTTTCTTGGTTGCTAGCGCTGCTGTTTGGCTGTGACTTCGTAGAGTCAGTGGAATTAGATTCTGAATAGTTGACGGAGGAAGGAGAGGAAGAGGAGGAGGAGGATGAAGAGGATGAGGAGGAGCTCAGGCCATGATATTTACTGCGAGACTGTTTGTTTTTCCCTGGTGTCACCCCATTACTGCACGTAGGGCTATCAGAACCTGTCAAAAAATTCAACAAATGACTTAATCAATGACACTGAAATCAGAAGAAAATTAATTTTAAAATAAAAACTCAACCAATTTTGGTTTCATTTTATAAATGTTGTATTCATTTTTTGTTCATTTTATTATTTTTTGGAGAGCAATACACTATATCTATATAATATAACACTGACCCTAATGAATACACACCTTCTACAATATTTTATGGCCCTTATATAATAACCAGAGACAGGCTAAAATGCATGTAAAAACAGTGCATTCAATTCTACTACCAGGTATAGATAAAATCATAAAAATTGATCCTTTAACAATAAAACTCAATACAAATCACATCAGGTGAAGCACCTGACAATGTGTTCAAGAAAATATTTTGCAGAAATACTGTACCAGCAAATATAAATGAAAAAGTACAATTAAATAAATGATGTGGCAAATATGCACAGATGATTAAGTACCACAGATAAACAGCATGAACAGCCATTTCAAAGTAGGCTCTTAAAGCATGATACCTGTACTGTGAAGATGAGGGTTAGTGGCTCCATGCCGGGGACTCAGGTTGGGTGATCCAGGATAGCTGTCTTGGGATTTGGGGGAGCGAGAACTATAGCAGCGAACTTCACTGTCCGTACCATTTACCATTTCTACAAACTGCCGACATCTAAGTAAAATAAAAACCACCCAATCAATGAATTGCATGCAAATAGAGTAGTTTCTATTAAAACAATTTCAAAAAAGAAAGTTTAGAAAGTCTCAGTGGGAGATGCCATTAATCACACTCAAAATATTTCTGGGAATATGTTGTTCCATGTGGAAGTCCGAATACTTTCTTAATCTAAATATTTTCCTGAACATGAAGCATTAGACCATATGTACAAGTAATTGAGCATTACTTTATTGATTATACAGTATATTTATTAGTAAAATATTATTACTCTAATCCAATTAACATTAAACATTTCTTATTAATTAATTAATTTAAGGTTTCCCAGTTATGTTTCCATAACATTAACTTTAACACCAGTTAAGTAGTCTGCTAAACCTGGAAAAAGGAGACAAGTATCCTACTAAAACATTGGAAAAGTTATTATGTATGCGAGCAAAAAGAAAGTTAAGAAAATATTACTAACAAAGGCAGAAACAATGATCATTAAATTTAGCTAAATTTAAAGAAAGCATAAAATAAGCTACAGAACTTGAGAAATTTGTGAATTCCAAACAGCAAGTATATGGGAGGATATGTAGGAACAGGCTTATGTTTATATGGAGGTAAATAAGTTTTTACTGTTCTGTATTTGCACATTCTAGTTCTTGTGGCTGTCCTCAGTAGAGAGCAAGAATAAACTGAAATTAACTGAATTGAAGCTGTTTTGTTGCAGCTTGAGTGACTGATGCTGGGTGGGTCCATTTTCACTTTGTTTTTCAGGATACATAATATGGCCTAGAAATGAAATAGCATTGTAATTAATGAAGTATGAAACCAGTGGAGTATGAGGAATAACAATCTACAGTCATGGCAATTATTACCACCCCTGGAATTTTCCCAGAAAATGCAACATTTCTCCCAGACAATTGTTGCAATTATAAATCTTTTGGTATACACATGTTTATTTCCTTTATGTGCATTGGAACAACACAAAACAACAGAGAAAAAAAGCCAAATCTGACATCATTTCACACAAATCTCAAAAACCGAGCTGGACAAAATTATTGGCACCCTCAACTTAATATTTGGTTGCACGACCTTTGGAAAAAATAACTGAAATCAAGCACTTCCTATAACCATCAACAAGCTTGTTACACCTCTCAGCTGGAATTTCCAACCACTCTTCTTTTGCAAACTGCTAAAGGTCTCTCAGATTTGAAGGGCGCCTTCTCCCAACAGCAATTTTGAGATCTCTCCATAAGTGTTCAATCGGATTTAGATCCGGACTCATTGCTGGCCACTTCAGAACTCTCCAGCTTTGTCTTCAACCATTTCTGGGTGCTTTTAGAGGTATGTTTGGGGTCATTGTCCTGCTGGAACACCCATGACCTCTGACACAGACCCAGCTTTCTGACACTGGGCCCTACATTGCGCCCCAATATCTTTTGGTAGTCTTCAGATTTCATGATGCCTTGCACACAGTCAAGGCATCCAGTGCCAGAGGCAGTGAAACATCTTAGACTCTCCACCATGTTTGACTGTAGGTTCTGTGTTCTTTTCTTCGTAGGCCTCATTCTGTTTTCTGTAAACAGTAGAATAATGAGCTTTACCAAAAAGCTCTACCTTGGTCTCATCTGTCCACAAGACATTCGCCCAGAAGGATTTTGGCTTCCTCAAGTACATTTTGGCAAACTCCAGTCTGGTTTTTTGTGTTTCTGTGTCAGCAGTGGGGTCCTCCTGGCTCTCCTGCCATAGTGTTTCATTTCGTTCAGATGTTGACAGATAGTTCGAGCTGACACTGTTGCACCCTGAGTCTGCAGAACAGCTTGAATATGTTTTGAAGTTGATTGGGGCTGTTTATCCACCATTCGGACTATCCTTCGTTGCAGTCTTTTATCAATTTTTCTCTTCGGTCCACGTCCAGGGAGATTAGCTACTGTGCCATGTGTTGTGAACTTCTTGATTATGTTGCGCACAGTGGACAAAGGAACATGAAGATCTCTGGAGATGGACTTGTAGCCTTGAGATTGTTGATATTTTTCCACAATTTTTGTTCTCAAGTCCTCAGACAATTCTCTGCTCTTCTTTCTGTTCTCCATGCTTAGTGTGGCACACTCAGACACACAACAGAAAGGTTGAGTCAACTTTTCTCCATTTTAACTGGCTTCAGGTGTGATTGCTATATTGCCAGCACCTGTTTCTTGCCACAGGTGAGTTCAAACAAGCGTCATATGCTTGAAATAAAACGATTTACCCACAATTTTGAAAAGGTGCCAATATTTTTGTCCGGCCCACTTTTGGAGTTCTGTGTGACATGATGTCAGATTTGGCTTTTTTTGTGTTGTTCCAATGCACATAAAGGAAATAAACGTGTGTACCAAAACATTTGTAATTGCAACAATTTTCTGGTAGAAATGGTGCATTTTCTGTGAAAATTCCAGGGGTGCCGATAATTTCGGCCATGACTGTATGTGAAGTTATCTGATGGTGTGAATTATATGACAATAATAACAATTATGTGAAACATGTGATACTGATAATTGTCAATCAGCTGAGCTCTACTTTATATAGCACAATTGGTTTCACCTGGGGAAGCTATAGTCAAGTGGAAGAGGACAAAGCTTGCTTGGGAGGAGTGGAGGTGAAGAAATTGAGAAAGAGAATTGTGCTTTGCCACTATTACAAAGACGTGTTTTGTAAGGTTTTTTGTTTAATAAAATGCATATTTGCACATGGCTGGTTTGTGAGGCTGTGTCTAGGGATTGGGGTGCTGCAACGCCATCTAGTTGGTCACACAGTATACAGAGGAAACACTAGCTGGATAATAACCCTTACGGAAGGGTAACATTTAATGAACAAGTCAAATTAATTCAAATTTCAAAAATCATAAACTTGTGATGCTTTAATGTTCCAAGTCTATCCTTTTTTTTTACATTTGTTACCAATTTTCAGGCTACATCTGTGAATACACATATATCAAATTAAGATTAACACATTGTCTCCAATACTACACAAAAAAATCACATGTTGCCAAGTTTTTAAACTACATTCATCACATTTAAGTTGCTATACCAATGAACATTTCTTTAGCTTCACAGACCCAAACTACAACACAAATTTAGTGTTTGTCAAATGAAGTATTCCATATTAACTGCCCTGCCAACTACATACATGCCCCAGTGATTAGGTGCTTCCATTCATATATTTAAAATTGTATCATGAGAGTGGTCTGCCTCGTGCTTTAAAGCATTATGAGTTGAACCATATGAATGTATGGCAAAAATGGATAGCATTGATTTTGGAATGAACATATGAATCAACTTATGTCTAACAAAAGTGATAAAATAAGAAAGGATGGTTAGAAAATAGATGGATAGTTGAACAGGCAAGTGTAGTCATGTCAATTACATTTAGATGAATGTAAAGCCTCCATTCCTTTATCAGGGCTATTTGAATAATGCTGCCTTACAAAAAGAAATTGATTTTACTATTATTTGTAACTCACTTATTCAAAGGCATGATGAAAGTTTCAGTGGTTAAAACTCACAGCTGATTTATCTACACACTGTCAAAGCAAAGATAAATCAATTTATTTTATTTCTTAATAACTAATTCAGAATGGAATCAATGTGGTAATAAATTTAAAATCCTTTTTGCCTTGTAAGTGCAGCGTGACTCCTACAATTCCATGCTGAATTTCAAATACTGTATAACCACACTGGTGAATCTGGAATTAAGTCTTTAGTTTGATTTTGAATTCTCTCCCAAACCTTACATGTCTTGTTAAACTTGAATGGAACACCTGTCTCTTTCAAATTATGTGCACACGTCTGATGCTATAGATTTTTAATGTTTACAGACTATTAATCTAACTGAAAAATGAGCTAGAGGAGGATGACTTTTAGAGTCAGAGAAAAGTTACCCATTGACCAGATTCATCCGGCAGGCCACAAACTATTGATTCTGCCTGTAGATAGATCTATGTACATCTATTAACCCTTTCATTTTTTGGAATCCTTAATCCAATTCTAAGTCATTTCAGACAAAAGATTATCCCATAACACCAATCACAAGGTAGGAATGGGTGCTGCCTAGTGTGTCATGTGTTGTAGAGCATATTTAACCAATAAGGGACAATTTAAAGTCATTAATTAACCCAAACTAAGCCATCTTCAGAATCCAGTAGGAAACTAATCAACAACAGAGATAATGATTAAAGTGGAAATTCATTAAAAATGTATGCTTCTTCATATGACAAAGGTATAAGTCTCCGAGAAAATGTTTGCAGTTTATTCTGATTGTTTATCTCAGTACAGCAACAACATTGAAAAATAAAAACATATTGCTTTTCATTTTTTTCTCATTTTCTGTTACAATAAATATTGTTTTATATTGACTTAATAGATAACCAGGAGCTGAGGCTCAGAAATAGATTTCAAAACTAATTATTTTTAAGGATTATTCTTTTAGAACTCCTTGAGAGAGATGCTTACTTTAACATGAACAGTAGATTAGGATTATGTTCTAGAAGTCCTGGATACAACTGCTGTGTTGCTTCAATTGCCTCTCCAACTCTTCCTGCTAATACTAACTTTTGTATTCCTGGAAAAATGGATAGATATAGTTAAAATGTGAGACTAATAATATATACTGTATATTATATATATATCATATATATATATGATATATATATATATATATATATATATATATATATATATATATATATATATATATATATATATATATATATATATATATATATATATATATATATATATATATATATATATATATATATATATATAAATATAAATATATATATAAATATAAATATATATATATATATATATATATATATATATATTTAGGGAATATATATTTATATATGAGTGAATTTGACTTTAGTTCATACTCACTTTGTCTGTTTTTTATTGAAGATTGATCTTCTTGGATTATGGTCTCTGTAGCTCTAGCAAAAGCAGTAGCAGTTGCACAATACCCATGATGTACCAAATATGATGATACCATACTAGACAAAATGTAAAAATATTCTGGTAAGTATCAGATCAACAGCATGCTTTGAGTGATTTACCATCTACCAACAGAAATTATGTGGTAAACTTGCAGAGCTGATCAGGCTTTCTATTTTCAAATATAGAAAATGACAACATCTTGTATTTGATACTATTACAAAAACATTCTTGCAAAGTTTAAAACTGACAAAAAATTTTTGTTTTTTAACAAAAGTAAGAAAAGAATATATATTAGCATTTTTTCTTCAAAGAGACATTTAATAATTTGATGAAGATTACACAGTATGAGCTGATGGAAATCTAAAATGCAATAAGCTCTTCTTTGCAAACAAATAACTATAATTATGTATTCACCTGCAGCTTTTACCGAAAGGGATATGGAAATCACAAACAGAAAGTACTTTTTTTTTAAAATTGTTCTTCTGTAACTGTAGCATGTGGGTGGGCTAGGAGATTTGGTTAATCTTGATCAAGCTGCACATTGAATTGTATGTGTGGATGAATAACTAGGAGCATGCAATATATTTTTCAGTGTTTTAACATTTAAAATGACATCAATACAAATTTTTAATGGTCTTGATTCTGCAGCCTATATTACAAATGCACTTCCAGTTTACCATGGTTTGAGTTGCAGAACCATTTTCATCCACTCAAAGGTGTTACAAAAATGGAATTTTCAGCAGCTTCGGAGCATTCACCAGCACACTTAATTGACAAAGGGGGCAGCCAGAGTAGCGTCTTGGAATATTTCGGCATTGTGGCAAATGACAACGGAAAACCACAAAATACAAGCAAGCCTATATGCAAGATTCGCAAGCGAGTCAAAATTATTACTTCTGGAAAAAGTAAGCACACTACTTCTAACACCTAAATCTAAAATTAGATGCAGTAGATCAGGGTGAAATTATTAGAACATCATTAGAGATAATGGGAGAGGATTGTTGAGGAACCTGTCTTATTTAATCCTTAGACATTTAGTTGGGATTTTGCTTGTTGTTGAAGTGTGCGCTACATCTTGCATAGATCAAAAGGTATCTCCCTAAAGCCTTCAGAAAGAAGGTTATACATACCTGTAAGTCCAGGAAGGTATTTAAAATGATCTCCAAATAATTGTAAATTAATTATTCCACAATCTGAAAGATCATATACAAGTGGAGAAAATTTCACACAATTGCCAACATTTTCCAGAAAAGGCTGAACCATCAACTTCAGCCCAAAAGCAGAATGCAAGACACTGAAAAAAGTCTCTAAGGACCCCAGAATTTCATCATGGGAAATACAGGTAGATCTTGTCACTGTTGATGTCAAAAGTGCACGAATCCAACATTAGAAAGAGGCTTCAAGTTAGATCTACATGGCAAGGTATGCCAGAAGAAAACCTTTGCTGTACAGACAGAACATCAAAGCAAGACTAAATTTTGCCCATGAACACCTATGCAAAGACCAAGGGGGTTAATGTATAAATGGTGCATACGCACAAAAATGTTGTGCATGCCTGTTTCTACGTTCACTTCAATAAGTATAAAAACTAAATTTGGTGTAAGGCCATGCACATTTTCACGGTAGCCACCCCCGTTGTGTATGCAAGTTTCTGCTTGGCTTTGCAAACTGGCAGCACCCAGCGTCAAAGCAGTCCTACTTTTTCTAAGGTCAGCTTTTCATTTATAGATTCTCATCTATGACTCTGATTTCATCAAATACACCGAACTTAATTGCATATCGTGGCTCTGAGGTTAGGGATCTGCACTGGCTATCGGAAGGTTGCCGATTTGAATTCCATAAATGCCAATAGGGACTCTGCTCTGTTGGGCCCTTGAGCAAGGTCCTTAACCTGCAATTGCTGAGCGCTTTGAATAGTAAGAAAAGCGCTATATAAATGCAAAGAATTAATTATTATTATTAAATTTTATTTGATTTTAATCATTCTGTAACAATATAATGGTGCACAGAATAGCCTAACTATTCCAACTACAATGGCTGCTTTAGCATAGTTAGAAGACTGACTGGCTTCTAAGTTGATTTCGATTTTCAAGAACTGTTCTCTTGGGGCTGTATACCAAACTGGTGTTCACTTTACAAAGGCACATTTTGAGGAATTGTGCTCTACCTACTGCTTTGCAAGTTTTGTCCACTGTCTGGTTTTTAGCCACAGGAGCTTTTTAACATGAACTTGCTGACTGACTGGGTATTTCACAATCATCACTGAGTTGTGCCATGCCAGCTGTATACGATGGTATTTATCTGCTTGTCATCCAGATATATAAGATTTCCTTACACTATGGTTCAAATGGGAAACATCAAAGAGCAATTCGCAGCAATGTCGGATATTCCAAATGTAATCAGAGCGGTCAACTGCATGCACATTGCTATTGCAATGAACCAGACAAGTTACATTAGCCAGGGATCCATCACCAAAAGAATGAGCTGGCATTACATCATCTATAGCTGAAGAACCTATACAAATGGCAGCTCAGCACAGTTGCAGGTGCTTTTTCCAACATGTGCAACAAAAATCATGCAGTCAATTTTAAGAATAAAGAGCAGAGACTCAATCTGCTGTGGTGCTCGGTGCCAATGCTACACTACTGTAAAAAGGCACATTCAGAGAATGAATTTGCTTATGTGAATAGAAAGCATTTCCACTCTAGTAATGTGCTGCTGTATAGTGCATGGAACATGTGGCACATTGTGCAAGCATGTAGCGTGCTTCAAAATGTGTCACACAATTATGGCTTGCTATACCTGAAGAGATGCAGTTTGATGAATCTAACCCATGTTATCAATCAAATCAGACAGTGGTAAGTTACAACTCTGTTTGAATG
Source organism: Polypterus senegalus (assembly GCF_016835505.1). Lineage (NCBI taxonomy): Eukaryota > Metazoa > Chordata > Cladistia > Polypteriformes > Polypteridae > Polypterus > Polypterus senegalus. Next base: position 48,432,129 of record NC_053162.1, on the reverse strand, counting down.
TAATTAGCAGAATGTAAAAACAGGTAATCAGATGTAGCATTTATTTTTTAAACATTTCATTTAATTTGTGGTCAATATCATCTAGTACAGTCCTTATATTCCTTAGTTCATTGGCCACATCTCTTACAGCATCCAATATTACATTTTATGCAGTCAGCACCTGAAGATGTGCTCTGCATACCAGCACCATCACCACCAGACCATCGCATGGGGGTCAGCTTTTGTAATATTGTTTAAAACAGAATAAACAGTACAGTGGACTGTGACTCACCTTTTCACATTGACTGTGATATCTGAAATGTGTGGAAGTTGGCATCTGAATTTTTTGTGCATATGCACATTTCCACTTTTGTCTGCAAGCCATGTTTTAGTGTGAATTCTAAGCACTTTGTTATAGATGAGGCCCTAGGACTTTTGGAACAATGTGCTCTGGACAGTTGAGGCTAAGATAGAGTCATCTGGGCACAGTACCAGGAAACAGTAAGGAATGGCTGTCAAAATTTTAAGGTGGGATTGCTTTGCTGTATCAAAGCCTGGGCAGCACACTGTCATGGAATGCACTCTGATTTTTTTAATTGTACCAGAGGTTGCTTGATGATAATAGGAGACCATCTTTAAGAAGATTTAAGCTCACCCAAATATGGACCTTGCAACACAACAGTAACCATAAACATACAAGTAAATCCACCAACCAATTGCTAGAAATAGACAAATAAGTGGTTCAGATATGGCCAAGTCAATGTCTAGACCTAAAACCCCCATCAAGATTTGAAACAGGCTGTGCATACAAGAGAGCCCTCAAATATTACACAGATGAAAGAATTCTGCATTGATGTCCGAGATTGACTGACAGTTATAGGAAATGTCAATTATGTACTTACTTTTTTCACAGACAGACACCGCACGTCTGTTCATTTTTTGTTTAAAATATTTTGTAAAATAAAATGTTTATATCCCTCCACCCCAAAGTTCATCACCTTTATCTATAGATACTGCTTAAATGAATATTGATATGTTCACATATGTTAAAAAAGATAAAACATTTCTTGGAGTGCACTTCTTCAAAACCATGCAGTACATATAAAAAATATACAATTTGTCGTTTAGAGTGTAAAAACAGAATACTATTAAATTATCTACACTTTAATGTCACACCAGAAATATAAGAAAATGAATAATAATGCACATTTCGCTAAGACAGGAAAAAATGAAAAATATTTTTTCAATTAAACAAAACAGGAATTTAGAGGAAAATAAAATAAAGATGTCAAGTGTTCTTCTCACTTTTGCAGTACAGACTGCCACTCCCCAATCCGATCTCCAATAGGAAATCTGTCGATGACTCCCTGAATCTTAGCTCTCCACTCACTCATGTAGTCTTCTATGTCAAAGACAAATGGTTGTTGGCCAAAATTAGCATCTACAATTTCACCTGGTGTCTGGAGTCCAACAGTTGGATACAGATTAGGCTGCAGAGAGTAAAAATTAAAATGAGTTTCATGTACTTTTTCTTTTAATTACATAGCCTCTAATAATGAGTGTGCTTTGTCTATTATTCTTCTGTCCTAAAAAAAACCTCACAATTCCATCCAGTATGGCAAAGCATTTTTAAAAACAGAAACTAAAAAAGGAACCTATATATTATCCCTATTTGAATTTAGTAAGATTTCTTAACATTATGACCATTGTAACATTTTTGTCTAATTATGAAAAATAGATGATTATTTAAGGAATACAGTATTTAAATTTTAGAAAGGGACTTTCATTATTAAGTCTGTACATTAAAGTACATCTAAGAGGCTGCTCATTGTTATCTTCAGTAAAAATAATGAACGGTTTGATTAAAAAAGTAAAATGTTAGTCATATGTAAAGACCTTTAGCAACAGGGTCATCTAGAAGAAAATGTAAACTTCTCACCGATAATTTCTATATTTTGACTGGAGAAGAAAGGAAAACCATGCATTTAACTCAATTAAAATTTGACTGGAAAAATAAATATAATACTAGAGCATAGAGGTTAAATAAGATTGGTCCACAAGCTGAACTGTAGAATTATCTTTTCACAGATAAAAAGTACATCTGCAGGTAAATGAACATACAAAATACAGCAATCTATTGAAAAGTGACAGAAAGCCTTTAGGTGTGATCGGTCACTCTTCCCCTTTTCTTAACAAGTAAATGAACACATGGGTAGAAACCAACAAAAGTAAACTACAGAGAGGAATGTTTATTTCCATAGTGATGGTACTTTTTAGTGAGAGTTGCATTTACTCAAGAATTTGTTAAATGTCTTCCTTAAAGGTTAAGGTAAATGCCAATAAAGACAAAACAATTGCATGATGAACCATTTATATCCTGACCTCAATAAAATCATCCATGCTGACAATAACTCTGTCTACATGGCACAAGTCATGCTTTTCCAAACATTCTTTCGACACAACACTATAAACATTAAGCCTTTCAGCTCATTAGCTTAAGGAAGGCCCCCCAGACAATGTTTTTACTACCACCATCTAAATTTATGTAGGCAATGCTGCACCTGTTCTGGTTGCCCAACACTCTGTTAAAGCAATTTACATACTGAATGTGTTTCCTTTACTTTGTCAGTTAACTGTACCAAAGAAACAAGTTATAATGCGCTTTGGCCAGTTAGGTCACTCAAAACAAATAATTAAATATGATTTCAATAATAGGCAAAAAAAAAAAAAAAATACAAGCTGAAATAAAGTTATAAGTGAAAAAAGTAATTCACATGGTGTTATTACAGCAAAAAATGTTAATTTGATCATTTAGATGAAATCAAAAAAAGCATAAAACTTATAGGTAATACTTACAGGAAGGTCTGTAAATGCTATGCCTACAAAAAAGTAGTAAAATAAAAGCATATTAAAAGTTAATAATGGAATAAATATGGTAACGCTATAATTAATTATGGCAACCCTAATGGTATATAATCCTTCTTGGCTGTTTTTAATATAAACATAACAAGAATGAACATTAATAGACCAAAAGGAAGAACTTTAATAATAACTTTATAAACAGTATCGATCTCATTTAATAGAATAAAATATCACAATTCTGTAATTTTTTCTTTATCTAGGAGTGACCATAATTCAAGTTTCCAAAAAAAATAAAATAAACTAGTACGAAAACATTTCAGGGAGATAATTACCTAGATTATTAAACTAAATCATAAACCAATTTCTCACATATTTGAAAAATTACATTATAGGACAAGCACTCAAAATAAGAGCACAACCAAAGTTATGAGAGACAATTTAGACAAAATCTATTGTATATGTGTCTAAGTATGCAGCATAGTAGTGCTTATAAAATAATTAATATAGACTAAGTTAGAAAATGTACATATCTGAAAATAAAAAAGTCCTTCCAAAGAACACTTACACTAATTCAGTATATTGTATACTTCAGAATGAGAACACTATATTTCTGAATGTTGTCTTCGCAAAAGTGCTTAGACCCTGCACATTTTTTTTGAACAGCATTGTTTTGTCATTGTCTAACAAGTATTTACAACTATAATTGCTTTAAAATACCACTTATTAAACCTTTAAGTTTGGATTGGGTAATAAGTTAATATATTGTTTTTTTCACTTATTGCACTATAAATAATGAAAAGTATATTCTATTATACTAAACAACTCCGCTTAAAATAAGGCTTCTCATGTGATAGTGACAATATTTTCCATGGTTTAATATCTATAATGCAAAAGCTTATGAATTAACCAAAAGCTTAGAAGTTTAAAACACAGAAAATGTGACTGTGCCTTGTCTTATGTAACACTTTCAGATAATAAACTGAACTCAGACTTAAGAGATTATCTGATGGTATAAGTTTATAAAATAATATTGGTATCACTCAATTCTTCAGAATAATGTTGTTTACAATGAATTGCACAAAAACATTCACCACCATTTTAGGCATAATAATTATTACAAATTAATAAACTACTAACAGTTATGGGGCCTTTAAAACTTCACTCAATTTTGTCTTAAAAAAATAAGAACAGGAAAATGTTGGCTGAATAAATGGCTTTTTCTTGTTATAACCCTCTGGCGAAATTTAACTGTAACCTGAGATACTCACCGAGGCTATGACCATTCTTTGTGTAGAAGCATGTGTTGTTAATGAGGTTAACACAGCAGCCAATGACGTCACCTGTAGTAAATGTAGGCCCATAGGGCTGGCCAGTGCCCGAGGAGCAGAACGAGTGTCCATCATCACCATGGTAACCATAAGAATGCTTATCCCAACCTGCAGAAAAGACACATATTATATAGAACAGCTTCAGACAAATACGAATAAGAATAGCAATGTCTGTTCAAATAACCCATACTTTAAAAGAAGCAGTACAATATAAATGATTTACTAACTGATTCAATTAACTCCTAGTAACAGTATAACCACCCCGGTATAATTTATTCCTTTCTGGTTTATCTGGGTTGTATATGAAAATAAAATACTGATATAATTCTATGGAACCCACACATTTATACCTAGGAAGGCTGAAGGCTTACAATTGTATAGAAATATCCTGTACTTTTAAGGAAGGAAAATACTGTAACACCTGTCTAGAAACTACAGTTATATGAAAAACTTTGCAAACCCCCCTCAGCCTGCATAATAATTTACTCTGCTTTCAACAAAATAGATAACAGTGGAATATCTTTCATTTCCTAGGAACATCTGAGTACTGGGGTGTTTTCTGAACAAAGATTTTTAGTGAAGCAGTATTTAGTTGTATGAAATTAAATGAAATGTGAAAAACTGGCTGTGCAAAAAATTGTGTCCCCTTGTAATTTTGCTGATTTGAATGCATGTCACTGCTCAATACTGATACTTGCAACACCAAATTGGTTGGATTGGTTGGCAGGAGTTGGATATTCCAACAAGACAATGACCCAAAACACAGTTTGAAATCTACAAAGGCATTTACAAATTAAAGTACAATGTTCTGGAATGGCCGTTACAGTCCCCCGACTTGAATATCATTGAAAATCTATGGGATGATTTGAAGCAGGCTGTCCATGCTCGGCAGCCATCAAATTTAACTGAACTGGAGAGATTTTGTATGGAAGAATTGTCAAAAATACCCCCATCCAGAATCCAGGCACTCATCAAAGGTTATAGGAGGCGTCTAGAGATTTATATTTGCAAAAGGAGGCTCAACTTGATGTAATATCTCTGTTGGAGTGCCCAATTTATGCACCCGTCTAATTTTGTTATGATGTATATTGCATATTTTCTGTTAATCCAATAAACTCAATGTCACTGCTGAAATACTGATTCCATAAGGCATGTCATATATTGAAAGGAACTTGCTATTTTGAAAGCTCAGCCAATGATAAACAAAAATCCAAAGAATTAACAGGGGTTCCCAAACTTTTTCATATGACTGTATTTCTCCTCCAGATATGCAAACTTGACCTTTCACTTTTCTCATTTTTATCCTGGACTAAAAGGCTACTGAGATATGCTTGCTCTTTGGTAAAGAGCATGAGGCCTGCAGGCCAAACTGGTAAAATCTATGAGATAACAAAAAAAAAAATCATCCAGTGGATAAGAATAGATCATCTTCTTTGTTCATAAGAAATGTAATGATCTACTTAATGAAGCAGAAGTTCATAAATAACAGATTTAAATATTTGAAATACTAAAAAGTATACTTTAATTAGAATTCTACGAGGGGGCTTTGCCCCCTGTTCGCTTCACTCGCCCACTCCCTCCCCCAGGGAGTGCTACACACCAGCCACTTTGCGTCTCTGCCACTCATGTTGTGAAGGGGGCTGAATGCACGCTAAGGAGATGTGGTCAGATCAGCTGCTGGCTTGCTGCTGCCGAGCTGCGTGTCGATCATTTAAAAGCCTGTACAGCAGCTGTCCTTTTGTCTCACTGCCTTGTCTCATGGGACGTTAAAGTGTCTCCAAGAAAATCACATATTTCTCCTTTCAAGATTTTTTTTTTTATAATAGAGAGACATATTCTTGATTGTAATAGAAATTTGCCATTTTCACCCTCTGATAAAGGTCTGTAGGGGGCTAGATCCCTAGTAAAGAACACAAATAATATCAAATTCATAATCACTGACCTTGGAATAGTCTAAAACAATACACAACATGCTTATGTTTGAAATTTGTCAATTTTAACCTTGTGGGAGTGTCTCCTAGAAGGATAACAATAATCAAATATAAAAAAAAATGTATGATCAATAACCTTGAAATACCATAAAACGACATGCCTATATTACTGATCCCCATTTTGGAGTTAATAACTCCCTGCATCTCATTAGTGGGTGAACCCCAGGGGCTGACTGATATTACATGCAGAACTTCAAATCCTTATGATCATTTTTGCAGAAGACACCAACTGGTTTACTCTTTATCATAAGAGTTTAATCTGCTGTATAAATTATGGTCCAAAATGGCCTTGAATAGGTCTAAAGAGTAAGAAATTGGGGAAAATCCCAAAAAGCTTGGTGCTTTGTATAACTAGACATCAAGATGCGTTTAACTTTATATCAAATGTAGGGGTTTTCTCATACTGATGAGTCAGGAAGTGGTGGATAAAAAAAAAAACTGAATCGACTTCAAACTGTTCATAAGCAAATTTTATGAACACAAAAGATAAATAAATGTGTATGTGTACATTACAAAAACTACAAATGCATAACTATTAAAAAATTATTAAAGTCATATAATATCATTGTAGCACCAGTAAAAACATCATTCTCAAAGCTTACTATCACAAAGCTCTTTATAAATCGCTTGATGATTAGTTCACACAACACATTAAGCAGAGCAAATTTTTACAAAAAGTGTCACAAAAATATGAGTTTGTTATTTAGTCACAGGAAATAGCCAATTAGCCAGTGAGTTTCCCATTTTTTTAATGACATAAGTAAAGAAAATTAAAGTTTGCTTATTTGATAGAACATTTATTTATATAGTATAGCTATAATAGTAAAACACTCATCAAGACAAGACTGACCTCAACAAAATACAATAAAAGGCACATTTGCTGGTTTAATACAGTATATACTCAGGCATAAGTCAGGTCTTGAAACCCGAAAAATTGATCATAAAATCAGACCCTGACTTTTATGCCCGATCAAAAACGCGACACTTCATTTTTTTACATCTTCTTGCCTCCTTCAATCTCGCTTCAGTATCTCAGAAGTATCGAATTTTGTTGCAGCAGCACAGTTACTAATTTCTTTTGCTACTTCAACGATATTTAATTTAAAACCACCTTCATATTTTCTCCTGATCGAATGCTCCATCGTAGATAAGGGACGCTCTTACGATAAAAATGTATGAGGGTGTGAGATACAAAAAACACAAAACAATATAAACGTCGCTTCGGAATAGTCCGGGTATTACCACGTGGTTACAAAGACACAATACAGAGAAAAAAAAAAAAAAAGGCAGTGTGCTCCGTGGTTACTCTCTCAGGTGGCCGTTAGCATATCATAATCTCTTAGACCAATAGCATGAGTTTTCCGCATTTGACTTATACGACCGACATTATAAAATACCAAAAATTATACAGTAAAATCAAGTCCCAACTAATCTGTGAGTATATACGGTAATTCAAATGAGGCAATGTAAATGTGGACATTTTCATGGGTTTAGTCTCTAATGTGAGCTACTATTCCTGTGTTGCTAGCTACAGTAACTTTTTTCAGCCCTTTACTGATCTAGTGAGACGGGTGAAGTTTACTCATTCTTTTGAAAAATAAACTCTTGTACTCGACTGCTTCTTTTATTTGTCTTAGCTGGAACATTGCCCTCATTATCTAATCTTTCCAAGATGATGGGCCAGGAAGTTCATGTGTGTTCATTTTGATTGGCCCTAGCCTTCTGTTACAATAATTAATTTCCTTTTAAGTATTTGGAGGTTTCTGGTTACAATCTGAATAAAAATCCGTTCATTTCCATAACCTTCTATCTGAAAAAAGAAAAAATTGGTAACAAACAGATGTAATTGCATTGACACAGCAAATATATAATTTGGTAATTTTAGTTATAAATTCAGTTCACAATTTATGTAATAAAAATTTTGTTGATATATGTAAACCTCAATAAGCATAATAATTATTTAAAAATGTTGACAGAATTCATTAAATACCAACTAACCAAAAACAGTATGACTGAGTGTGTCCTATAATGAGCTGGCACCCCCTCCAAATTTTTACAATTTTCTTCTGCCCCGAACCCTGATGAATGTGAAAATGTGACTATAATGCAGATGTACCATAGTACTTAAAGAAAGTCACACATACTGTATCTGCATGACCCAGTCTGGTTCTGAACAGCAGAGTTAAACTGTAGAATGCAAAATTGCCAGAAGGAACTATTTCAAATAATTTTTGGTATAAAATAAACAAACACTCTGCAGGGAATGGCTCATATTCCAAAGTGTACAGCATTTTTACATTTAAATTATATTTGACTTCAGTTCACAAAGTTGGTATTGGTTGACTGAAATTCTTAAATACTTCTTTAAGGAATGTAACTAGTATTTTAGACTAGAAGCTTACCTGTTTAGCAACTGTATTTTTCCATGCCCATGATTTTCATCCTGTCCTGCATAATGGCCAAGAGGTTAGGTAGCTTTTTTTTCTGGAACCAGAGTTTAATACCTACTATCCTATATCAAATGATGGAGTCTTAGAAAGACTTTTTAAATATACTTTCTCTATATAAAACTAAGCTTGCTTTGATTCATGCTTTTGAATTACAATATTAGAATCTAGATTAGAATGGATCATTTGGCCCAACAAAGCTTGACAGTCCTATTCATTTTCTTCAAAAATAATACCAAGTCTTGTTTAGAAAGTTCATAAATTCCTACTGTCTATTACAAAACTTGGTAACTTATTCCCCATGTGTCTAATTAATTACGTATGCCTTGTAATGAAGTTTGAATGATCCACCTGCAAAACAATCAGATATGAATGCTTATTTACTTGACATTATCCAGAATGCCGCACAAATTAAAAGCTTATATTAGTATTCATTGCTCCATATTTCCACGACTGGAGCACTGGAATATTTGAAGACTTACACAGAGATACAGTAAGTTAATGTTAGGAAATGAAACCAGCAATAATCATGTCCATTTATTTAACCACACTGCTTACCTAATGGGCAAATGCCTAAATAAGTTATTAATTAAAATGTTTTTCAGGACTAATATGCTTACAAACAGTTGTCAAAAAGCTGCCTTCAACTGTCAGGCAGTATGCCAAGTGGCTCCATCTGAGGACTTCTTTTTTAAGGCTTATCCTGTTTTTTCGAAATCACACACCTATGTTGTAATTGCATGAGCAGATGGGACACAATTATGACATCCTAATCGGTAATGACACCGAAATTTCCTTTGCGCTGCAGTCACACTATCACCAATTTTACAAAAGGCTTTTACAGCGAACGATTGTTGCACACCACTCCACTGCTCCATTATAACTAATGACAAGGCGTTCTAAATGAGGTTGCAATTGTCCCGAACAACTACTGACACACCAGGATTACCAACACCTAGTTCAAATATTTCCAGTTTCCTTGCACCATCCTGTATAACCATTAAAATCAATAATTTGTAAACACTTAACTAGTGATATGTCACAATTTATTTCTAAGGTGGGATTCACAAGCTGTTGGAAAGGAGGAAAAATAATATTAATGACTGTCAAAGAATATTCCTTTAATTTGTCACACAATCTGCTCAGCACTGAACAGGAAACATTTTTTTTTTCTTCACATGTTTATTTTCAAATAGTTGGAATGTCAGCTAAACATTTACCACAGTTTAATATGTGATCACAAAGCTTCCTAACTAGAATTTAGCTTTCAACTAGAATTATAGTTAACTAATTAAAATCTTTACACAAAAATTTAATGTGGCACTGATGTAAAACTGGCCCATATGTTATACTTCATGGTGTATCGTAATTAACAGAGTGCAATTTTTCCTTCTCTTCTTTACAAAGAAGAAGTTTTGTAAATCTTTTCCTAAATGGCTTACAAGAAAACTAAGTATTACAAATTAAATGGGAGGATTACCATTAATATGATAATGGGATGCTAAAAAAAGTTCACAACCATCTGTTTTTGCTTGTGTAGAAAACCTCCCTTATAAAATCTCCTCTTTCCTCCTATACACTGATATGAGAGCAGACTGGGTACCATCATCTCAGAAATCTACACCTGTTATAATGACAGCAATGTGCCAGCCATGAACAACAAATGAACACTATCAAAGGTAAAAGGTTGTCATTTTCAAAATGCTGATAGAATGAGTGCATTTCACAGGTCAGAGTGGGTCAGTCAGAAGCCTAATGAAATTACAGTAGCATGGACACATTGAAGCTGCTAGCCAAAAAAAGATCTACAAGTGAAGGAGTGCCAATCACAAACCTAAAGAAGCTGCTGCAGCAAAAGGACGACTAACCCCTTGCTGAAGTCTTGCATTTCATTGATGTATCTGTTTTTTGCACACCATTCCTGATATATATTTGACTTTGTAGTTTAAAGTATGATACACAGGCTTTGTTTAAAGCAAATATACAGTATTTGGAAGGTGATTTGAGAGCTACAGCAGACAATAACACAACTCAAAAAGGAAGCACTGATTCTTAGTCTCCCTTCAAAAGATTCTGTAGGGGTACTGGCTGACAGATTACTTCATTACTGACACATGGATTTAGGTGACATGGCCAATGGCATCAGATTTCAAACTAGTTTGTCCGAAGTGAAGCATACATTAAATACACACAATCAAAGGGCTGACTCTATGAAATTACTTCAGTCACTGTAATCCTACACCTTTAAACAAAGCAGGAAGACAGGATTTGCAAATATAGCAGTTAAAAAAAGACATTCGCAAAGAGAACTAGCAAAAACATCCAGAAAAGAACACATTTGTTAAAGAAAGAGTTTGGCATTTTCTTGTTGAAATTATTTCCTCAAAATCACATGGTGTTTTAAAAAAAAGAGGGATTTTTAGAGAGCGGAGGTATGTGCTTTGCTTGACTTGGGAATCAAGTGGCTCATGCGCATGCACAAAGACGTGACAGGTGTCAGCGCACATTGCCCAGAATTACTAAACAAAGTGCTTACTTTAATTCAAAAACTCATTATTAGGGGCCTGTATCTGAAGTGTCTGCTATAAATGTGGCACTTATCAGTGTAAAGTCTATGTTCACTTTACAAACAATTTGCCAATTCAAAACAGGATTTGCTAAGGCTCACAAATCTTAACTTTCATGGGTGAAAATGATGGTTTTCATTTCAAGACTTATTCACTGAGATGCATAAATACTTAAATAAATAAATATGTTAAGAAATAAGCAACAAAACATTTTGACACATTTAACTATTTACCTTTAAATAACGTTTTTATTTATTGTCACATTTCACATTATTCATTTATTTAATTTTGTAAAAAATTTTCCTCTATAGAGGATCTTCAATAGATTGAACATGAGAGGCAAAAAAACAGAATTAGAAAAAGAGGAAAATATGTAGCCTGAAGCTACCAAAACAACTAGTGAGGTGATCTCAAATTAACGTGATTACCTTAAGGTGGTTGAGGAAAACTGTAAAAAGAATGTTTCTTATTTCACATCCCATATACAATATACAAATATTTTCAGAGTACCTTTGCTAGATAGTCTGTAATCATTTATACCTGCCTCAGAAAAAACTGGGGCCAAGAATCGGCTACAAAATACATAATTTCCCACTTCATTGTCATAAACATAGCTTAGAAAAGCAGAAGGAATGTTTACTGGAATCAAAACTTTTGCTGCCTCAAAGTACACATATCCAGCGATTTTTGGGACTTTTTTGTTTTACGTTTATATCCCTCTGGACCCATCTTTAAATTGCAAACATAGGCACTGTACTTTTGAAAATGTATTTTAAAAATGTTTCACCTTAAAACATAATTGACCATGGCAAATTAAAATACACCAAACTTTTCCAATAGCCGAAAATATTTGGGTCACTTTTTTTAGGCAAAATGCTTTTCAGAAATCAAAAAAACAGACCTGGTGATTCCAACTGCATATCAGCAGAACCAAGACCTAAGTATATTGTGAAAAACATATGTATATATACAGATATTAAGAGAAAGAAAGTCTGCAGCTTAAAATAAAATTGCTCATTAACATATATTATATATATACCTAAAGTGTAAAAATGTTCATAGACAAATAACACATCAGGAAAAGCATTTTTATACCTTACATTACCTATACAATAGGTTGATAAATCACTGAGGTTAAAATTAATAATGGATGGAACTGCAGCCAAAAACAAATAGCAACCTCTATTGCAAGTCTTATGTGATACACTTTATCTTATAGGCCACCCCCAGGGAAAATTCAAGAAAATAATTTTCTGGGAACAGCTTGCATTTAAAAACAATCATTATGTATTATTAAAACTGTTTTACTTGACTTAGCTCAGAAAACTTCATAAGACAATGGACATACATTATTGTGCCATTTGTTAATCAAGTGTATCAAAAGCAGAGCTGCCAGATTTGACAGGAAGTTTACAGCTCAATTACAGTCAAAATCCTGAATTGACTAGCCCATTTCAAGCAAGCAAACTCACACCTAGTTTCACTTTCCTACTACCAAACTGCAAATATCCATGAACGTTACTCCTCTGATTGATGTTTCATAATTTGTATGAGTGGACTGGTCCAGAGTGTTAATTTTTTAGGTTATTTTTCTCAAAGGGCCAATGTTTGAGGGTACAATTTATACAGCAAGGCTTTAAATAGATATGTTTAAATACATAAGATGAATGGTAGAGAAAAAAATTTCACAACAGCCCATTTATAAGTGAAACAACATAAAGGATTTGAAAGGGACTGAGTCTGTGTGCTTTTGCAAAGAAAAAAAAGGTTATATCCATGGTGAAGAAGAAAAAATGTAAGAGAGACAATGTATCAGCTGTATAAGCTTCAGAAGATGTGGACATAACATTTTAAACTTTTTTTTTCTGCTTATCAGAAAGCTATGACACCACTACACCCAAGCATACAATTTCAAATATAAAATGTGTAAAAACTTTGTCATTTGAGAAGTAGCTAAATTAACATGAATTGCCTATACACATTCTATCACATTATTCACTGTGCTCTCATCTTTAAATAAGTTGAGGTTTAAGGAATTTACAAACAAAAAATGTATATTATTTATGTACTGTTTCACATACTAAAATATAAAATACTGTCAAAAAATTGTTTTATTTTGCACTTTAAGAAAATTTGATTTTTAAAAGAAATTTTTTCCTAGACATTAGCTGTAAAAAAAAAAAAAACTAATCCTTCTTGTGTCTGCTATCTTGACACAAGAATAGTAAGTGGAAATTAAAACTCGTCTGCACCGATTTAGAAAAAATGAAATAAAAATGTGCTAAATGTTTGAAGAACTGCAGACGGATTTTTAACTTTTTAATCAAAGTTAATGTATGTGTTGACTTCACAAAATTTTATGAAATGACTAATCTGTCATGATATGAAGGGGTAATCACTGAACTAGCAATAGAAAAATCATTACAGAGAACCCAGGATCTGAAAGCACTGTTTCTGTTTAAATTATTATTCTGTTAACAAAAAATACATTATGTTTTTTTTTTTTCCTTTTCATAATTCTAGCTTGTGTAAACAATTTTACCTTAAGGTCAATTTAACTTTTTCAGCTAGCTGAGACTGTAACACATTTAAGTGAAGTTCATCAACTGTAATTACTAGACTGAATCCAATCTATTCAATAAATGCTCAATGTTAAAACAAGGAATGAAAAACTACACCATAGGCTTTTTTTGTAAAAGAATATAAATTATGAAAAATCCACCAAAACCTCAATCTAAAAATAAATGTCTGGGTAGATTTTTCTCTTCCCATGACTTTCAACAAACACACAAATGTTGGTAACTTTCCAGGCATAAAAAAAACATGCAACATCAAAGAACCCAATAAAATTTACATTACAAATTACATTCAAACATATTACATAGTGAACACATGTAACACTCCAGACACAGTTAAAAAAAAAGGGCAATTTCAAATTAGCTAACCTAAATCAGTATGTATGTTGATTATTGTTATTGCTGAAGAAATCACTAGCTGACAATGTTGAAGAACAAACTCCATAGTGCAGCACCCTTGGAAAAAACAACCTTATATTTGTCTCATTAACAGTTTGGCAATTTACTGGCAGTGGCTCCAGTTGCCAAAGAAGGACACCAAAAGAAATACAGAGCAATCATTTTCTATTTTTGTTCTCTTCTATCATCTTTAATGCAACAGAAAATGTGGTAGAAAATTTAAAAATACAAAAACACTGTGTTTGTAATTTATTTTCTACTTTAGAGTCTTTGGAAAAATATTGCTGGTGTAGGTTACATGTAATTTTAACACAGACAATATGTAAATAATATTCAGGACATATATAACACTACAACCTGCCTTTGACAGGCAAACAGTATTAGTAAAGACCTAAGTCTGTACCTAAATCTTGTTCAATCACAACTCTCTGCTGTTCTAGTAAATAATGAAGTACATTTAGTTCTTCCAATGCTAGATTCAGCAACAGTTTTTAAATTTTATGTCTTATAGCTACTCAACAGGCACTTGTATTGACTACTGCTTGGGTATATCTGATTTTTATTCAGAAAATACTCTGATTTTACATTCATTATTAGTTGTTTGTTTATACCACTGTAACTAGTGTGTGGGAGACACGCTAGCAAGTTCTAATTGTACTATGTACACAATAATATACTTGCACCTGAATTTTTAATAAATGAGTTTTAATAAACATGTGAGATTCACAAATATGAACAAAACCTCATCTTACATGTAGTTGGTACTCTGCAATTATTGTTTACTTGTACATCAACTTCATGTTACAGAATAATTCTTCCAAATTTTTCAAACTATATTTTCTCTATTCAAGTTTTTCTTAAATTATATACAGTGTAAATACACATCATTCCAAAGAAGGTAGACACCTCTTAACTTAATAACTACAAAAAAATAGGCCTTATGTCTCAAATCATGAAGACCTTTAAGAAACTGTGCTGGAACTATATGAGACCTCCTGTGAAAGACAAACAACAGTCAGTCCAGGTGGTCTATCAGACAAAGAGGTGAAGATGCAATTATTCATCTGCTCCTTAAAACTGGCAGCACTGTAAGGATTAGGTTTTCTGATTTCCCCATTGCCTTTAACACCATCCAATCATCCCTGCCAAGGGTAAACTCGGGGATATGCAGGTGCATGAGCCTATAGTGTCCTGGATAATGTTCTAATTGTCAGGCAAACCACTGTTCGACTGTGTCTCGGATATGAATATGAGTAATACTGGAGCACCTCAAGAACCAACCCTGTCACCTTTTCTGTTCATCATGATTACCTCACACTATAAATAAAACACCAGATCATGTCACTTACAGAAATTCTCAGATGATCCTGTATTAATAGTCTGTATTGACAAGTATAGGAGTCAGGAGGAGACCTTTGTCTCCTAGTGGAAATGGCATCAAAGTCTGGGTGGATGATAATTACTTAAGATTAAATAAGGATAAGACTGAAGTTTTTTTTCTTGTTTTTAAAATCTCTATTCTTAAGACAATTGGAAGTTTATCTTCTTTAAGTTTTGATTCACACAACTGGCTGATGACATGGTCATGTTTCTTTCACTTAAACACTGCCAGGCTAAAATCAATCATGCCTAAGTCCGAGATGAAAATACTTATCCATGCTTTTATTTCTTATAGTTCAGACTATTACAATACACGTTTTATTTGAAATAGCACAGCATCATTGTACCATTTACAGACTATCCAAAAACAAGGTCCAACATAAGGTCCCATATTTACCCACATTTTAATTTCACTTCACAGGCATCCCTACTTTTAGAGTTAATTTTAAAATTCTGGTTTGAACATACAGAACTCTGAATGGCCAGGCAAATGAATATATTGTGGACCTACTTCAACCATATTCTTCCACTAAAACCGCACCCCTTAGCTCCTCTGTTCAGGGACCTTTAACTGTCCTATGCACAAACTTAAAGACTTGTAATAACTAAGCTTTTAGGGTTATTGCACTAAGACTCTGGAATGATCTTCAATTGACCCTGTGATGTGCAGACACTGTATAGACAATTTCAAGTGGCTGCTAAAAAAAACTAATTTGTTTAAACAAGCCTTTAGCTAACTAGATATGATAGTTTGTTTTGTATGTATATTTTTGTTTTACTGTTTTATTATTTTAATTTGTTTTAGTTTATCTTTTACATACGTACAGTATTTTCTTTACATGTAAAGTACTTTGTGACTGTGTGTCAGTGAAAGGTATTATATAAATAAACTTTAGATACTTATTTACTTATGTAATTACAACAGAATTGTCAGCAACTTAGCATTAACAAAACCGAGAAACTGGTTATTGAATTTCACCACACTAAAGAGTCTCTTCGCCTAGTCACTATTCATGGAGTCAATGTAGAGGTGGTGTATAGCTACAAGTTCTTGAGGGTCCACACCAGTGTCAGGCTGGACTAGTTTTGTTACATGGAGGAACCACTGAGAAGACCTTTTTTCCATAGGAGACTGCATTCATTTAATGCACTTAGTGATAACATCTTCTACAACTCAGTGACAGCCAGTGTGATTTTCTAAACTGTGGAGTGCTGGGCTGGTAATGTCACTTCAAGTGAGGCCCAGTGAATAACCAAACTAACCAAGAAGGTAGGCTCAGCTATGGTACAAACTCTGGACCACCTGGGGAGTAGTAGTGAAGGACAGAATGAAAACAAACTGGCCTTTATGAACAAAGCTGCACATCATCTATCTAACACACATATTGAGTCTTTTCCGCCAATGAATTATTCAGCAGAAGTGTGTCTAGAAACACAGCTGGAGCTCCTTCATACTCTTTTAAAATACCCGATGGTAACTGTGACTGCTCTTTTTACCTTTAGTCATGTCAGAAATTTACTTTATTATTAGTAATTCTGATATGTATTTGAGGGGGTTGTTGTTATCTGTTATAATATTTACTTATTTATTAAGTCTCTGTAGTACTAGGCTGTTGTGCCGTGTTAGCCAATGAGTGAGCCAGTGAGAAGTCAAGCAAAATGACACCTTTTATTAGCTAACTAAAAAGATTACAATATGCAAACTTTCAAGGCAACTCAGGCCCCTTCTTTAGGCAAAATGTAATCATCTTCAACATCTTGCCTGAAGAGTGGCCTGAGTTGCCTCGAAAGTTTGCATATTGTAATCTTTAGTTAGCTAATAAAAGGTGTCATTTTGCTTGACTTCTCGCTACTTAAGTCTCCGTAAAAGCTAAATGTTTTCCATTATCTATTATGACATAAAGGATGAAAATAAGAGAATTCTTGTCAGAACATTTTTTTTTTTATCTTTAATCAGATCTTGTACTCAAAAAGGAAAATACATTGATCTCTTTTAGAAAATAACCATTACAAATAACACCAAAAAAAGAACAGATTAATGCTTCATTTGCATAAGTGTGAATATAACTCATAATAAATGGTCATATTATGTGTTGTCACACATGTGCACATGGGACACAGCTTAAGGGCTTGAAAAACTGTGGCTATATGGTGAAATGGGGATTAGTACTGTCCTCTAATGCTTTCTCTCTTTTCCCCTCTGAAGACTAACTGACTGACCAGCCCACCGATGATGTCATTTCTGGTTCCTGTTCCACTGGACACATCCCTTCAGGTCATCCAACTACATAATCCGTCATTTTGCACATTTTATTCAGTTCTGTTTTGAGCTCGGTCTGAAAAGACCTATTGATTTCATTGCTAAGGGGTTTCCAAGGTGGCAACCTCAAATATGTATCTGTTTTGTGTCTGCTTGTTTCACAGTCTTGATCTACCCCATAACATTCCCAGTCATGTTCAAATTTAATTGCTTTTGCCCGTCACTTAGCATAAACTGAAGTTATTGGAATTAAGTATAAATAAAGACTTACCTGTTCCTCCAGGATTTCCCTAAGGTAAGGTTTCAGCTTGTACATAAATGAAAGACAAAATTTCAAAGCTTTGTATACTTTCGAGATTCACTGTATTTTCTTAATCTGAGGTAGTTCAAATGACACCATGAAAATGACACTGAGCACTCTTGGTAAAACATTCACATAGTTAAAAACATGCATAAGACACCACAAATAAAATACAAAGAAGCCAAAGGGAAAAGGGCAGGGCAATACTGCAAGCTCTTTTTTGTGCAAGTTTGAAAATCCTGCTTAAATTCAATGTCTAACGTCAGTGTTTATTTGATGAGTATTCTACATTTTCTGAAGAAGTATTTTTATCTCTGACTTTACCATTCAGTGGTCGTGCCTTGAACATACACATGTGCAACATACTGTATGCAATTGTGACATATGTAGTACTATTCTTTCATAGTATTCTCCAATTCATTACTGTAACATAGTTTATAAGCCAGGGGATAAGGCAAGTCTTATAGTCAGTAAACAAAAAGTTCTTCTTAAAAACCTTTAAAAGTGAATACCCCTTAAGTACTTGCATTTTATGTTTATTAATTAAATGACTGATGAAACTGGCGATTTTTTTTGAATGTTTATATAGTACATAAATGTTTCCTTCTTGGATCAAAAATAATGGTGTAACATTTATTTATCCCAAGATAGTTGGGACTATAAATATGACAGAGTGATAATGGGTGTGGTGCACACCGGCTTTACACCCTATCATGGACAGCGCAGATAAGAGGCTTTATATAAAAGTTACCAAAATATTCTAAAGGCATAAGCATATTTTTCTTGAACATGCATATGGCTAAAGAGTTACTGTAGGGAATAATATTTATGGAAATTATGACAGAATAAAGTCAATGAGAGAGAAATATAATGGACGTAGATGAAAAAAGTTATTCATTTACATACAGTGAGCATGTGCTGGTTTATGGTAGGAATAAATTCTAAAGTAAACCTCAAGAAGATACTTGGGTAACATGGACATCAGGTTAGATTCTACACATACTACTCTAGGGAGAACTGGGACCATTAAGGGGGCCATTATCCCTGCATTTGTGTGCTATGCATTTTCAAAATAAATAGTTTATAAATGTCATTTTTCAACAAAAAACATTGATAATATGAGATTTGGCCATTTTAAAAGAAGACTGGCCATATACATGCAATGATTGTTTACAGATCACGTTTGCTGCCACAAACCTGTGTTGCAAAAACAGAAGGCACAGATCAACACTTGACAGCTGTCTTGGCTGGGAACATTGATGTACTTGGTAAGTTGCTAAGCTTTTCCTCCTCCATGTCCAGTACCCACCGTTGTAAAGCACCAGTGCAGGCAAGGTAGTTTTAAGCTTATAGAAAGCGCTTAACTTTTGACACAATTTAACAAGGCAAATGCATATATACTATGTTTGTGAAGAAATAATTTCAGATTGAAATTTACCGAACTTATCCTTTAATGCCTTGGCAAGTTAAAAGAATACTCCATCCAAAAATGATATCTTTTTAATATGCTACTTACCCCATGTAGTTTGCCGTGATGGCTGAGAAAAACATTTAGTCTCAGATTTTCCTGGAGAACAGGCATAACAAATTGTCTGACAGAACAGGAGACTATGGTGACCAGCGCTGGACAACAGCAAACAAAAATGTCCATGAATAAATCTGGTTCTCCAGTAGTATGCTCACAGTGAACAAAATGCATGCATTTTTGCTTAAAACTTTAAAATATTAAAATAGACCACAAACAGACCCCTTCACATGGAGGTTATATTTTTGAACTAAAGAATAGCCATCACTTCCCTCCATTCACTGATCAAGAGTCCAGTCTTCAATTCAAGAGCATGACCTTTGTATATGATTAATTTATTGTGGTTTCCCATACTAAATTGCTCACACATCACTTTATCTGGCTCAACTGGAAGAATGTTAACCTATCTTCTACAACTCAATGGAAAACTAATGTTTAACTTAAAAAAAAAATTTTGATCATGAAGAACAGTGCCAAGCCTATTCACAATTCTTTAAAAATCAGCCAGGCCTCCTTTTTAGGTATTAATATAATGACATACAGTACATTCTGATTTATTTTATTCACATGGGTAGGAGGAGAAGTTTGAACTTTTTTGCAAAGTTTTACTAATTTTCTTAAAGTTTAAGAAAAACTTCAACAGAAATTTCAGGTTCATGACCCAGTTCTCTTGACTAGGATTCCTGTTTTGAAAATTCACTCGATCAATTTACCACAAGTTGTGTTATGGTGACTATTTATGTTTTGTGTTACAATTTATGTCAATTAAGAATATAATTAAACTATCAGCAGTATGGTCTTGGTTTGATAGACATTCACTTTGGTCACATACATGGGCTTCACAGATTTTTTTCCTGAAAGAAGTAGGTCAACTGAACAATGGTACAAAAAAAGCACAGAGTAACAACAGTTTGTAGGTCTGTGGAGGAGCCTTATGGCTTCCTTTTGCAGCTCTCACAGATTTTATCTAATAGTGCTGTTCAGAAAGTTCTTCTTTGGCAACTTCTTTTAGCATTTCAGCTATTGTGGTCCAGCAATTCTCCCTTTTCTTGATGTACTTGCCAGGTTGCTTGTAAACCCTTAACTGTTTATATTCTATGGGTGGTTCCAGTTCAACTAGGTGCATTTGCAGCACTGTGGCAACAACAGTAATCTAATCGTAGAAGGTTTAAGGAAACCTTTTAAATAAGGAAAACAGCATCTTGCTACAGCAAAAAAGAAATACTAAATTACAATAAAACCATACTCACAAAAGTATAAATAAAATACATACCAATTTTAAATTAAATTACATTCAGAAAAGGCATACCAGCAAAAAAAGCCTTTTTAACATTTTACAATAAGCAGGAGGTCAGAACACTGTTGTTTGCTTTGCACTTTAAGTTCAGTTACAAAAAGAAAGCAAGAGTTGCAGGAATGCATTTGCTTTGGGGTCGGGGGGATCACCTTATTGGCGAAGGGCGGTATTAGATTTAAGTCTCAAAACAGATCACAATGCATTTTACGTGTATAATAATAAAATAATGATAATACATTTTATTTATATAGTGCCTTTCCTATGTTCCCATGTCTGATGCCCTGGGCTCTTCAGACACCAGCACAATCACTCCCAAGGCATCTTGTAGTTCATGACCTAGGTCAGTAGTGTACAGGAACAAGACACAGACAGGATAAAATGGGAAAAATAGTGATACTTTATTTACAGTGTACCAAAAAATAAATACATATATAAAAGTCCAGTGTCATATCAGTAAACACAGTTGCAATGGCACACATAAAACTAATGAAATAAATAGGAAAAAAGGTTACAACAACAAATGATTCATCAGCTGACCCTAATTCAGCCCCACCAAAAACACTCTGGGGCTTAATTCTCAATACACTACACTCCCTTCGCATCTTTCACTACACAGAAGGTTACTCTCAATCCACTAATCAACAAAAAGACATTTAGTGTACACTGTGCCTTCTTATGTCACCACAGGGATGGTGCAACCAATCCCTGACAACATATGCCCCATTCACCAGTTGAGAAATGCGCAACAATGGCTATGCCATGGACTCCTCCTAGTCAGGACTCAGCACACAAATGCCTAAACACTTGTGTATGCCTGCCAGTAAGTGAGCAAAACTGTGCTGTCTCTCTCCTCACTTTCCATCTGTCCCTCCAGTAAACATTCGATAATAATTTACCTTGGCGGTTCAGAACTTACAGCTTATTTATGTCTGTGCCAGCACATTAATGGTTCTCTTTCTCCTCCGCAGTTTCAAACTTGCATTGGTTGCCATCTTCTCCTGTCTCAAATGCATGTTGGCCATGTAGTACTCCACAAGTCCAGCGTGCCTTTTCCGCCTGCAGCCATGCGTCAGCTTACTAGAACCCCAAATGCACTCCCTCATTTACAAGGTAAGTGCCATTAAAAATATTTATACAGTAATCCCTCCTCGATCGCGGGGGTTGCGTTCCAGACCCCATCCCAAACCCCCCCCCGCGATAGGTGAAAATCCGCGAAGTAGAAACCATATGTTTGTATGGTTATTTTTATATATTTTAAGCCCTTATAAACTCTCCCACACTGTTTATAAATATTCCCCGCAGAGTTATACAGCATAATCCCTTTGTATTCTCTTAGATATTAGGTAAGATTCACTGAAATTATGTAAACACACTGTTTATATACAGTAAAACCTAAATATTTTAAAGATATTGAGTGTCTCCGATATCACATGTTACAGCCATTACGATAGACATGCCACCAGCAATAAATACGTACAATGCAACAAAAATAGTATACAGTAAATGTGTGTGTACAGTGACACTAAGCGTCATACATGTACTAAGTACTGTAAGTAGAAAATTAATTATGGTTACTCACCAACAATGACACGATGACTTGTCTGATAACAATGAGTTTTATTTTACTGCACAACAAAGGAGAGCGTTACAGCCCTTAAAGGAGCCACTTCAGGCGATTGTGAAGCACTACCGTTGTTCTTCTTCTGGCAGTCTTCAATCCAAATCCCTAAAGCAGATTCCATCCAGACTACTGCCTTATTACATCCACTTACAACTTGTTTTGCACCCTGGTTAAAAGGACACTGCGGCCGTAGATCTTATATTCCTTTCCTACTTTTAAATAAAAAGAATCGTAGCCTTCAACAAATCCAAAACGTTTACCTTTTCGGCAATCGTTAACATCTTCCGTTTGCGCTTGGGCACAGCCCCTGAAGCAGTAGCAGAATGTTTTGGAGCCATAATGAAGGGCTTGACTATGCACAAAGGTAAACACAAAAGAGCACAACTCTTTACACAGCGAACGAAACACGTTGATGCTGAATGAGCGAGACGAAACTTCCTGGTTAACACTGCATTTAGCAAGCAGGAACTTAACTGCGTGCTCCGATTGGTTAGCTTCTCAGTCAGGAGGACTTAACTGCGTGCTCCGATTGGTTAGCTTCTCAGTCATCCGCCAATAGCGTCCCTTGTATGAAATCAACTGGGCAAACCAACTGAGGAAGCATGTACAGGAAGTAAAAAGACACATTGTCCAGAACGCGAAGCAGCGAAAAATCCGCGTTATATATTTAGTTATGCTTTCATATAAAATCCGCGATAGAGCGAAACCGCGAAAGTCAAAGCGCGATATAGCGAGGGATTACTGTATATAACCTAAATAGGCTATAAATAATTCTGCTTTAATTCAAACCTAAATCCTGTGAAGCTGGCCAATCAAAGCACATCACATTTAACAGCTACATCTGCTAACTTTTCACCACTCCTCAGTTGGTAGACCTGTCACCACAGATGAACTGCTATGTCTGACTACTTTTGTTTCAGTGTTTTTCACACTGATTCCATGGCATGCGTGGCATCAGCACATGCAGTGCAAAGTAAAGTTTTATTTTGGCAGTTATTTGACACAAAGAATTCTGAAATATTAGCAGGAACACCACATTACAGTAAACATAAAAAACACCATTGGCAACTTGGTCACTGTATGTTCCCTACAGAAATTCACAGCAATTTAGTACATTAACTTAATTTAATTCAGATTGGATACCATAATGACCTTACATGCATTTCAAAACTCTCTACCAGAGATTGGCATGTGATAAACGTTATTGTGCAGCCAGTCCACCAATTTCAAATTTCAATGGTAGGGGCAACACTGACATGTATAATTCTCATTCATATCACAGATCACTAAAATATGCATTTTGACCAGTTAATAAGTCAAAGTAAGGCATTTCATGTTAAAATGACTTAGCATATTGTCATATACCACAGGTCTTTTCATAATGACTTTTATGAAGCATTAAACTGGAAATATCTATACATACTTTGACTACTTAACGCTAAAATCCCTGAAGCCTACAAAAAAAGTCATTATGCTGGGCCACCTTAAATTCCTCACACCTCTTCATTCATGTCCTTGTTTTGCAAATGTGTAAATCAGCATAAGCAGTGAGCAGCCTGCTATCGTATCCCCCACTGACACAGCTGAAGGGAGAGGCAAAATTCTCAGAGCTCAAGTCTGCTTTTCTGGGTGTAAGGTGTTTGGAATTGTATAGGGTAAATAATATATCTTTATTTAGAATACATACATTTCATATGTGTTCCTTGACTACAATAATCTAGGTAATGCAAGCCAAGAAATGTTGAACACATAACTAAAACAGAAATTATTTTCATGTTACAGTAATAATTGACACAATGCTGATGTGTAGTGTATAATGTGTGAAGACTTAAGTACAAAAGTCAAATAAACACTTTCAAAAAAGGAATAACAAAAGTTACGCTTTTATTCAAGAATATAACCAAAGAAAAAAAAATTACTCAATTTACTTGTTACTGTCAATGTGTAAACACCAAAGCCCAAATATCAATCAACACAACCTTGACATGTGTGCTTGGTTTGTGTAGAGGTAAGAACAGTTGCTTTTAAGGTCAAGAGGTTGCAGGTTTGATCCTGGGTCTTTCCTGCTTTACTGTTTTGAGTAGTGAGCTGCTATTATTATTACTATTATATAATAAAAACTCATTGGATTTGAGTCTTTAACACCCAGTGTAAAATTTTGATACTTGCAAAAGTTAGAGTTTTTCTTTTTTTTGGTTAAATTTTATTCTCTCAGTCACGTTCACGTGGTATAACAAACTTGCCTCTCCTTGATGGCGTTTACCTCCATTCTTTTCACAACAGCAGTGATGACCACAGTTGGTGCTGTGGTTGATGCCTGGTCAGAACTATTTGTTGTACTGGCAATCAAAGATATGATGCTCTGTGACCTCTATCAGACTATCATGCGGCATTTGCGCTTTGACAACAAAGACACCCATGTACAATGTGTGAAAAAATATACATTTGCTGTGATCTTGGACATCTGACAAAGTTTTGTTGAGAATTATGTTTTGAGTTACAACCCAGGGCAACATATTACTGTTGATGAGTAACTACTTCCAAACAAGGTCCACTGTCCTTTCTTGAAATATATCGCAACCAAACATGACAAATGTGGCATCAAATTTTAGACTGTAGCAGATTGGGAGACAAAGTAAATGCACAATGCCACTCCTTATTTAGGAAAAGATCACAGTTGTCCCACAGGAGAAAGACTTTCTAAGACTGCGGCCATAAAGTTGTTTATGGACAAAGGCAAAACCGTAACAACAAACAACTTCTTCATGTCACTTTTGCTGGCTAATAGACTGCTGACCTGAAACACTACTCTGCTTGGCACCATGAAAAAAGTGGGATAGGAACTTCCACCTGCAGCTAAAGTCACTTCAGTATGCATGAAATTCTCCACGTTATTGTTTAGATCTTGCAGTGCCATGCTGATGGTGAATGTGCCCAAAAAGAAGAAGTCTGTCTGCATTCTCAGTACTATGCACCATAACGTGGAGATTGGGCAAGACTGAAAAAAAAATGTTCAAATAACATAGCTTTTTCAAATAATGGAGTTTTCAGGCATGGATGTGTGTGTGCATTAACATAAGAGGCAGAGACAGATTTGATGTCATTCAAGTGGTTACTGAAATATAAAATAAATACTTAGCAAAGGTATAATGAAACAAGTATGCTTTTATTCAAGAATAAAATTGAATAAAAAATAATTCAAGTAACAACAAAATACCAAGAAGACATGATTGACCAACATTTGTGTGTCTGCTTATATTCCTTCAGCGATATCTTTTACTGGTAGCAAAAATTTATACCAGCTGTTACAGACTCAAATCAAATGTAGTTTTTATTATGTAATAAAGTAATAACAACAGTAACTTACTACCCAAAATGGTAAATGAGGGGAGGACCAGAGTTTGAAAACACATCATCTTGATTATGAGGCAGCAATTCTTACATCCACACCAGCCAAGCAGAGTCATGTTTAGGTTGTGTAAATTAATATTTGCGCTTCAGTTTTTACACATTGACAGTAAGATGTAAATTGAATATTTTTTTTTCCGGTTATATTCTTGAATAAATGCATACTTGTGTGGTTATACCTTTTGTGAACGGGTTTATTTGATATTTAAACTTCAGTCTTCACACATTATATACTCCATTTTGTCAATTATTACTATAACTTGAAACAGTTTCCTCCCATTACCCTAAAACATGCAACATAGGTTTAAACTTTTGGTTTAATGATGGCTTTCAATTTGCTCAGTATGAGTGAGTGTGAATATGGACTGGTGACCACTGTAACATTACTACATGCCTTGTGCCCCAGACTACCAGGATAGGCATTTCATATTATTCCTATGTAGTCAGCTAAGCCGAGCTGACCGTCAGATGATCCCAACACTCAAGTTTCAGCATACAAGCAGACAGCAAGATCCCATGGGAGCATGCCAGTGCCAGAAGAGGGCACGAAAGCAGAAAACATAAGCAAAAGTAAGCCATCAAATTAAAAAGGCCTGTTTTCCATTGTTGGTTGGAGGTCTTTATCTTTCATCAGATGGGCTGAAAACACTTAGTCAAACAGTGGACCAATTTTGTCCTTAAATGGATATTTTCAGTGGTCACGGTCGTTTACCACTCCTCCCTGCATGTGCTTGTTTGGATGAAAAAAGCTTATGATAGTGTACCTAATAGTATCGTGTGAAATGTGCTACACATGTGTGGGGATCTGGAACCTCTGCTATTTGGTCATTGTATTTTGGAGGCAAGGTTGATTTAAGCAGAATTATGTTTTTATTACTGTCCTCAAAGTCCCTAGCTCCCAATGAACTGACTAGCAAAAATAGGCTTAGATAAATTTAATCGAAAAATTAAACTTACCTCACCTCAAGCATATTGATAGCCTTGAATCATTATATCCCAGTTTGTCTCAGAGTAACCCATATGCCATTTCTCATCTGCAATGTGAGATCACAAAAGGCACTTCTCACACAATAGCAAAGCTAATTCACTTACAACTTCCTATGTGGACTGCAGGAAATTTCAACTTTTATGTGAAAAGTCAAAGTCAAAGTGAACTTTATTGTCATCTGAACCATATACAAGTATACAGATAGACGAAATTGCGAAGCTCAGGGTCCACAGTGTAACAACATGATGTGCAAATAGTAAATTAAAAATAGAATAAAAATTTTAAAATTTATAATTAAAACACAAACAAGACAAGACATAAATGTATGTCTGCGTACTACTATCACTTAAATCTATTTTTCTACTTATACAAGTTAACAAAGACGAACAAAGATTAACACTAAACACTGCGGACTCGGGAGCTCTGTAAGCCGCAGCCTGCATGGGCGCCGCCATCACCTGCTGTACAACACCAACCTGATGTTACTTCTCCATAATTTCTTATTTGAATTATAAAAATGCACTGCAACTACTTTGATCAACATTTTTTTTTGAACTAAGGCCTACATAAGTTATACAAATGAGAGCTGTTAATATGCGGGTCATTTTAACCACAAGCAAAAGACACAGTGATTGTCCTGGCTGATGCCTAAATATGAACTTGTATCAAGTGGCTGTTGATTAGTTAGCAAACTGCAGTATACTCTCTCATTTGCTTGCTTAGCAGAATGATACAAGCCTAGTTCATGTAGTCATAGGCCTGAATAAAATTCAATAATATTAATACCTAATAAGCATTTTGTGAAAAATCATACAAATATTTATAGCACATAGTTTACCATAAGCCCGATTTTTCTTTTCACCTCCAAATTAAACCAAGGCACAAGGATAGATATTTCACTGATAATCACAAATCAGAGGCACATAAACTGCTTAGTGTCAGTGTCTTGGCCAGACAACAGAGTACATATGAGAGATCAAAAGAAACAAAGCCCTCACTGACAGTACTACAGATGGGATCTTTACAAGCGATGCATGCGGAAATTGTCGATAAACGTAAAAACAATGTTTGCTACAGGAACAAGGCAACAGCATCAGAGGTTAATCTCTACCTCTGTTAGCCTCGCATCTGAAGAAGCGCAGAGCCACTGGCTTTCTGGAGGAGCGTTAAGATGTTTTCCTGCCATTTCAAAAGCAGCACAGGCCTTCTTTTGTGCTCCTTGTACGAGATAAAAGTGAGCATCTATTCAGAACAGTTGAACGCATTTTGGATGAGAGGAGATGCAGACTGTCATCTACAAAAGTGGAGATACTTACATTCATAAACAAGAATCTGCCCTCAATGCTTAATAAAGAATAGGCTAGTCAGTTAAAGAATTTAATACACTGTAGCTATCTTTTTTGTGCTTGTTGTTGAAGACTATTTTCTTGTTATAAACTTCACTAAACATTTTATTTCATAAACAGTTGTGTTGATTATGATTAAAAGAAATCTCTTTCTGTGTATATGTTTTTATAGTAAATAATAAGTTTTATTTATATTAGGTCAGTGAACAATTTGCAAGAAAAATGTCATTTTGTTAATAAAAATAAGTAACAACTGTGGTCAACATTATATTTTAATTAGAGGAAAAAAACACTTTATAATAGGGCATGAAGCTTATACATGGCTGGTGATGCAAAAGCCTATTTAAATAAATAAATATTTTAAAAAAGAAATTGGTACCAAGATCAGCCAAACCTAAAGATAATGAATCCATCATTGGTATCAGGTCTAAAAAAAAAAAAAAGGTTAATCTGAACATTCCTATGAGATACACAGATCTAAAAGTTACTAAACCATTTATGCACATCAATGAAGTGTTTGTTCTGCAAGATAACTTTGGAAAAGTGTCTAGAAATTGAACAGACACCATCCGCTCCCAGTCAGTCAAGACGGGCAAACACACATGTCACAAGGATATGTACTAAGTCCCCTTCTCTATGCACTCTTCACCCATGACTATCAACCCATCCACCAATCAAACATTATTGTTAAATTTGCGGATGATACGACTGTCATTGGGCTTGTAACAGACAACAATGAAGCTGCATATAGGGAAGAGGTTCAGAATCTGACAGCATGGTGCAACACCAACAACCTGGTCTTAAATACCAAAAAGACCAAAGAAGTTATTCTGGACTTTAGGACCACTAAAAAGACTAAAGTAGTAGTAAACTAACTAACAGCATGTGCCTACTGCTACTTACTTGCCTGTTTGACTTACTGTAAAAACCTAAACAATGATGTAATTTTGAAAGTATTACTCAACACATTCCTGTTCTTTATCAGAAAGCATAATGCAGGAATAATATTGAAATAAACTGTCTTTTTTTGATATGATCAAGAAAATTTCTCCACATTCCTAGGATGATGAACTATGAAAGAATAAATGAATGTAGAGTTTTACAGCATTACATGATAAGGTGTTATTTTTATCATCTGTCTCATTAAATGGCAATTTATTGGGTTGTCTGATCTAGACCTTACCCGTTTTATTTTTTTCCCCCAATATATCATTCAAGTTTCAATGATTAAAATTAAAATTGAGACTCAACCCCCTCTCCTACAACTAAGTTGTGTAAATAGGAACACTAATATGAGCCCACAGAAATTCACTCTTACCAATGGCAATTTAAATGGTCCTTGCTGCAAAACCAAGCCCCTAAATTTCTCCCCAATATTGTTGCAGTCTTGTTTTTAAGTGTTTTTGTTCAAAGCCCTTACAGTTTCAAAACAAACACCATATTACAAATGTCTTCCTGTGGAAACCAAGCAAGATAACTGGCATGAACTTACTACATAGAATCTTACACTAGTTAAGAACTGTATCTATATAATGTGAAAATGTATTCCACCTACTAAACAATGTTATGGTACATTACTTCACAGATATGATTACATTATTTCACATGTATTGCATCAGCTGTTTTTTCAAACTATCATTGTCTGCACCCAACCATTTTCTGAACACACTTAAGCCCAAAACAAAGTTGCAAAAGGCAGAAGCCTATTCTAGCAGAACTTAGCAGAAAGCTAAGCTCCACTCTGTTCCAGGGCATTCCAATTCATCAAGCTAAGGAAGCTGCCTACAGAAGTTGGGGCAGAACACTTTTTAGACGGGCAAGGAACACACTGACAAAAGAAATGAGATTGGCTAAAAAGACTTACTCTGAAAACGTGTATCAGTGTGGAAAGGACTACAAAAATACAGTATTACAAACTTCAACCCCCGCCACATATTGCAGTAAACCAAAAGCTGGCTGACGAATTGAATTATTTTTACTGCAGGTTTGATAAGCCCCAGAATACAACTGGCATTTATCTCCAGCCCTCACAGTGTACTGACTTGTACGACTCTGCCCCCCACACATTCTCCAACTCAGCATGCATTAAATATCTCTGAAGAGGATGTGTGCAGACTCTTCAAAGGACAACACACTAAGAAAGCAACAGGTCTGGGATGGGGTCTCCGACTTAAAAATCTGTCCTTATCAACTGGCCCCTGTCTTCACTCGGATTTTCAACATTTTCAACAAATTGTTGTGTGAAGTTCCCTTACGCTTTAAACAAGCCACTATCATACCAGTCCCTAAAAAATCCAGTATAACAGAATTGAATAAATACAGGCCTGTTGCTCTCAAATCTATGGTCATGAAGACCTTTGAGAGACTGGTGTTAGCTCACTTGAAGGATATCACAGCTCCCTTGTTGAACCTCCATTCATTATGTTTTCTGAGAGAACCGGTTAGTTGATAAGTCAACATAAGTCTGACCTACATCCTGAAACATCTTGACAACCCAGGGACATATGCAAGGATTCAGTTTTTGGATTTCAGCTCTGCTTTCAACACAATAATCCTAGAGCTCCTCCACTGAAATGTCACCCAGCTTTTCATTCCTGCCTCCACCTCTCAATGGATCACCAATTTCCTGAACAATAGGAAACAGTAAGTGAAACTGGGGAAACTCACACCTAGCTATCATACGATCAACAAGGGCAACCCCCCCTTAGATGTGTGCTCTCCCCACTACTCTTCTTCCTCTACATTAATGACTGCACCTCTAAGGATCCCTCTGTCAAACTTATCAAATACGTAGATGACACAACCATCACTGGACTCATCAGGAATGGTGACAAGTCTGCATAGAGAGGCGAGGTTGAGCAGCTGGCCCTTTGGTGTAGTAGTAAAAATAGCTAAAGACTCTTAAAACTGTGGTGATAACAGTGGATTTTAGGAGAGGTCCCACAATATTATCCCCTCTCTCCATATCTAATACTGCTGTGAAATTTGTGGAAATCTTCACATTCTGGGATATATATGCTCCCAGGACTTGAAATGGGAGAGAACAGCGAAGGATCCATCATAAAAAGGGCACAACAGCGATTGTACATCCTGCGACAGCTGAGGAAGTTCCACCTTTCACAGATTCAGTTTTTTATAGCAGTCATGGAGTCTCTTTTCAGCTCATTCATAACAGTGTGGATCAGATTAGTGACTAAACATAACAAAACAGGCTACATCGAATAAACAGGTCTGTCGAAAATATCACTGGAGCCAGTCTGCCCAACTTACAGAGCTGGTATTATTCTAGAATCCTAAAAAGGGCTAGGAATATCATTACTGACCCCTTACACCCAGGCCACAACCTTTCTGAACTTCTTCTATCAGCACAGGCCATCAAGCTGAAAAATGGTTCGTTTCATCCCCCCGGGATCTTACAATACTGTTCACATAATGTTAATACTTATAAATCTGATTTTGATTAAAAAGGCTCTAAGCAAAAAAAAAAAAAAAAGCTAATTCGTCATTTTCATATTCAATGCCAAAACCAACACCATCCAACAGCCATTAAAAAGAAATGTAAAACTATTTGGAATAAATAAATTAATTAACAGATTCTAAAGATAGAGCAATATGAATATGAAGTAATGAAATATCAAAATGGGTTGAGTATGGAAATATGATGAAATTAATATCAAGAGTTCTTCACTAAAATCCTGGGTGAAGTTAACCTTGCATTATATTCCTGGTACAGCTCATTATTGGTGACCCAATCTAAATAATATCTACAGAAACTAATATTTCCACATCTCCAGAAATGTCTGTGGGATCACTTTGGCAAAACAAGTATATTTGAGGGAATAATTATTTCACATGTTTTGCATAAAAAATAAAATTCAAACTAGATGGGCATTAGAACTAATTTGTGAATTTTCTAAAATTGATAAAGAATATGTCAAATTGCCAAACGTACGCTCTATACAAAAAGGCTGTTATTAAGGACAATTTAATATTTTGAAAAAATTTTTAATTAATGCAAGTATTAGGAACACAGAGAAAAAGGTAAGATTTTAGCATAAGAACAGCACAAAGATTTTTGAAACACGATTGTAGAGATTAACAATACAGTTGTAAGTTAATTTAATTTAAAAATGTACAGTACATGTTATTTTAATGAGTTATGTGGTAGGAAAGATGTGGCTCCCTAATGAGTTTTATGGAAGAACTACTATTGTTTAATTCTAAAGAGATTTTCTTAAAAATAATATTTGTGCTGATTTTTTAAATTTTCCATTTATATAAATAAAGTATATAAATTCAGAAATCTTTAAAATCGGTGTTGGGTCGATTGACCAAAAAATGACATGAACATTGGACCCGCACAAGCCAAACTATTTACATTTAAGACAATCAAATCAAAAGGCCAGTTTATCCAGTTTAGCTGCAAGCATGAAAGATAACGTAACCTTAAACAAATTGCCATTTTTAATAAAATTTTAATTCAATTTTAGTAAAATTTAATTTAATAAAATTTTTAAAATACCATATTATCATAATAAAAGATTTTCAAATGATTTCTCTGTAGCTTTTATTTACAATTACAGTTTTTGAACTACATAATTAAAATCAGTTTTTTTAATAATATGGGATTTATCTATAAACTCAGAACTTGCATACTTTAGAGCAATTTAGTTTAATCCATATACCTTACATCATGTTCATGAAACATATGTTGCATTCAGACATTTAAGAGATTTAATCATAAATATCAACATTATAAAACATTTAGATTAGTTCTTAGTTTACCAACTAATACTGCAACTGCCTGGCAGGAACAAAAATTTGGGGAAGTTACAGAGGCATTCATTTTTATATTGCTTTCAAATCAGTGTAAAATAATAACAAATATTTGTGCACCATGAACATCAAAGTAGTGATATACACAAATATACTAGTTATGTGTGTAATTGACGTAAAAATTCCACAACATTACATTTCTAAATAACATCAAGTAAATCAATATCACATTAGTAAAATTTTATTTTGGACTATGTTTCAATATTGTTATTTTTATTTTTGTTTTGCAATATTTTTCAATTAGTCCAAACTGCTATTTCAAACAAAAAAAAAATCACATTAATTATTTTCTAATTTAATAATATTATTTTAATGTCAAAAAGACAGATGCATCATAATATACACCAAATAACAGGGAAAACTAGTTCACAACTATAAACCAGAACATATACTAACACCTAAAGATATAGGCCGTTGGGGATTTTATAACACCCAAAAAACCTAAGGACAAAGGAAGTATAACCAAATATTCAGAAAACTCCAATAATAGGCCAATCTTTTCACTAAATTAAACATGGTCTTGTGTTAAAATGGTCTCAGGTTACAATAGTTCTGCAAAGTACTAACAAGCACATAAAGCTGTGAAATTTTTATCTAGCAGCTTTCTTTTTGTAATTACAAATAAAGCAAACTATTTTTAATGGTATGCATGTCGCAGATGTTACGAACAGCAATGAATTTTACTGCACACTATGGGCTTCATCACCATTTTCACTCATTTTGTAATTTCATGTGCACAAGAGCCAATAGCTTTGATTTAGGTGCCAAATAATCAACTGTGTAAAATATTAATCTTCCAAACTCTTGCCTTTCTAAACTGCATGTATATGTGCCTAATTCTTTTTTCTTCTCTTGTACATTTTCTACTCTTGTACATCCCAACTGACTGGAAAATGGGACTTGTCATTTCTGTCTGGAAAGGGAAGGGTGATCTCCTGGATTGCAGTAACTACAGGAGGATAACACTGCTCTCAGTGCCGGGTAAGGTCCTTGATAAGGTTGTCCTCAAAAGGATCCGTGATCATTTGCACACATACCAGCGACCGAAACAGTCTGGTTTTACGCCTAAGAAGTCCACCATCGACCGCATCCTGGCACTGAGGGTTCTCATGGAACGCAAACGCAAATATCGGCAGAGTTTCTTTGCAGCCTTTTTCGATTTTCACAAAGCGCTCGACTCAGTTAATCAAGCTGCCCTGTGGGACATCCCAAGGGTTCGCGGGATCCCCTCGAGGTTGCTGGATATCATGGTCGGCCTGTACACTGGTACTGTGAGTGCTGTGCAGAGTGAAGGCAGGACCTCTGCATTTTTCGCAGTTGATTCTGGGGTTTTGTTAGGGGTGTGTTCTTGTTACTCTGTTCAATGCTTGTATGGACTGGGTGTTGGGCGAGGTCATGGGGTCCAGTGGCTGTGGGGCATCTGTTGGTGAAGAAAGATTCACGGATCTTGACTTTGCTGACGATGCTGTGATTTTCGCGGCGTCAATGGAGGCTGTGATCGGGGCGCTCGAGAGACTGAGTGTCTGGGCTTGCGAGTGTCCTGGATAAAAACCAAGATCCATGATTAATGACCTCTTAGGCACAGCCATCAGAAGTGTGTCTGTTTGCAGAGAGAGTGTTGACCTTGTTGAGAGGTTTACTTACCTTGGCAGTGACATTCATGTCTCTGGTGACTCTTCCTATGAAGTCAGTAGACCTTGGGGGTAATGAGGTCGCTGGAAAGTTGTTTGAGGCGCTCCCGATATCTATGCTAAAGGATGAAGGTCCAAGTCTTTAGAGTCCTGGTGCTTCCTGTCTTGCTATATGGTTGAGAGACATGGACGCTATCCAGTGACCCGAGATGAACTGGATTCCTTTGGTACTGTGTCTCTCCGGAAAACTCTTGGGTACCGTTGGTTTGACTTTGTGTTGAATGAGCAGTTGCTTATGAAGTCCCGAATGAGGCACATTACCTGCATTGTGAGGGAGTGTCAGTTACGGCACTATGGCCATGTGGTGCGTTTCCCCGAGGGTGATCTGGCTCATAAGATTCTCATTGTTGGGGATCTGAGTGGCTGGACCAGGCCAAGGGGCCGCCCACGTAACACCTGGCTGCGGTAGATAGAGGGTAATTTCAGGAGTGTGGGACTGGATCGCGGGTCTGCCTGGGGGGGTTGCAAACCGGGATCCAGAAGTCTTGATGATTCAAACTATGTACACTCATTAAGAACAGTGTATTTTACTCAGGCTCTGAATCTGTGTCACTGACCATCAGAATGTCAGTGTCAGAGGGCCATCCACTGTAATTTAGTCTTCTTTTCTTGTTGATGGAAATGAGGGAGTGTTTGACACAGGGCTTGGGAAACTGCAAAGGGCCTTCTCTACTGATTGTGAGTAAATGCTGGTTGAGACATTGAGTGAGTTTCGCAATTTTGATTTTATTCTTTTCTGTACTGAAAAGCTATGTTCACATTGAGCTGCTGAAATAGGCAAAACAAGCATGAAGAATATTGTGGAAATCTGTACAATAAGGTTCTTTTGTCAGTAAGAATTCCCACAAACTGTTGTAAGACTTGTCTGAAAATTGGCCTTTAAACTGAGTTTTTTGCAATCTCCATTCTTTTTGCTCAGCCGTGACATCACATCCGTTCTTCAACAGGTCTTCTTGATACCACTTAATTAAAATGTCAGTGTCATTTTATCCAAAAGTGGTTCAATCATCTGGCCATGAATCATGATAGATTTTGTAAGCAGCAGAAAGGGGGCATGCATTTTTATAACTCTGCAAAAGCTGGGACAATAATCATCCCTTCCACAGGATATGGCAAAAGAGCACAGTAGAGAAAAAAGTGACAAAAGACTCCTTAGATTCTTTTAAATAGAAGTGACTCAATTTTAGCTGCCAATTGCTCATTTTGTAAAACAGATCAGCATTTCAATAACAAAGGCTCACCTGTGGAAAAAGAGTGTCCTCTAAAGTGGATGGAGATGCACATTAAATATGAAACTGATACAGAAAACTGTCTACAGTCTTTTAGAATATATTTTGAACAATTTTAGCTATACAGATATACATTTTCCAAGCAACTTACAGGGGCACACATTTCTACAGCAAAGGCTCAGCTATGGAAATCAGTGTCCCTCCTGGTGGACGTGATGGAGAGGCACAGAAGATATGAATGTGCAATAGAAGACTGCCAGATAGGCTTTTTAAAGACACTGTGCAGCGCTTTAACTACACAGTGTTCACAGTTTTATCAGTTTTAATCTGCCATAATCAACTGTGCATGTAATATTCAAGAAGAAGAGTTTTATAGGATAATAATATCAACTGTGAAAATGAGATCGTCCCTGAATTTAAAGGGGTAGTCATGACAAGCTAGAAGTTAAACTACTTCATTTACACGGTTTTAATGATTCATATGATGCAGATGAAATTTGAGTTCCAAAACAAAGCCTTTCCCATTCTCTTTGTTCCCCCACAAAACAATTACCTGAGTAAATTTTTAAGAGCAAGTCACTACATATGGCATGAAAGTACATTATTACATTTATTTTAACAATTGGTCATCAAAATGTCTTTGTACAGAGTTCTTGGGGGTCAAGTAATGAATTATTAAATTATAACTATTAATAAACTTTTTACTAAATCTTATTTTCCACGTTTCTTTGTTGAGGAGCTCCCTTTGAAGAATTATTGGTAGCATAACATGCAGTAAGCACAACAAAACAACTGAAATAATAACAAAGTGGCATTTATCAATACTATTTTAAACAAAGTTTACAGTCAACCATCAATCACAGAGAGCACCAGTAAAACGACAATAACGTGTAACACACATGCAATCTTAAAATGCAGACTTCACAATATCACTGTGCATGAGTGTTTACTGACATACAGGCTGGCATTTTCCATGGAGCACACAATAAATCAAAAAAGAAACAACGTGCAAAGATCCATGAACACGAGGAAATCCATGAAAATCACACCTTAGTGGGACAACTGAATTCCACAGAGCACAGATATCTTCATAACCGGGGACCTACATGATAGCCAGATGAACTTCAAATGTTTTGCATGTTATCCTTGCATTTTGATGACCGGTTGTATTACATTCAGCCCTTTGTTTCTTATTCTGACACAAACATAACCAGCTTCTCATTGAAATTCACCATTTGGAATACACAGCCACTGCACCCAGCATGAATGTGTGAAGTGTATAAGCCAGTTTTTAGTAGAATGCGGCTCACAGATATCCAAGGGGAAGCCCATGCTGACACATATGTTAACAGCCTTTTACATCTGTTACAATATAATTTATTTAAAGTTTCAATGATTTCAATTGCCACTGGTCAGCTAAGTAGAAATGATAATCAGAAAAGTCTATTTATGGTCACATTTTGTGACCATTTTAGACACATCCTGGAGCCAAGCACGTATTGCCAAATCTAACCAGTAGCACATGCAGTCACTGGTCAGCTCAGTCAGGGGAGGTGATACTCAAAGCAATTTTTCAGCATACAATACCTGTCACTGAATGTAACAGGTAAAAATCACAGCTGCACAACATGTTTAGTCTCAGGTGAGCAGTTAGATAGGTAACTGTGGGCTTAGCCGAGGAGAGACAGAACCTGCTGCTTGTAATTCCCAGCATCCTTTACAGCTGGTGGGAAGGGGTGATACACTCTTATTGAAAGAAAGCATGTATCTGCTAAGGGATCAATTGTCAATTAGTGGTGTCTTTTTGTGATCATTATTATGGCTTTGCTAATTCCGTGATGTACTTCGTCATTATCAAAAACAGCAGGATGTTTTTTTAAGTATAAGGTCAACATTTTCCTATGAATTAAGTAATACAGCATTATACATTTTAACTGTATTTTTATTAAGACATTTTTATTTCAATTTACAACTTGTATAAAAAAACTAAATTATGAACATCAGCAGAAGTAGAACTCCTTCATAACCTGAAGGCTGCCTGTACTGGCTACTGAAAAGTTTACACGTGAACAAATGTTTCAGTTTAAAATAACAATTTAGGTAGTGCTTAATACAAGCAACTCTACATGTATCCTCCTTAGACTTGAAATGTACCCTTCATCAGGAAGTCCCCTGTTCCATTTTTTTCCATATGCTGTACTTTGTTGTATCTTTTGAATAAAGGTAACATGCTTGACAGGAAGTCAAACTGAATGGCATTTGCTGTCTAGAAATTTAATTATATATCTTTTTTTTTCTCCAGTTCCCTGATTCAGTCTTAATAAGTTAGAAAAGCTTTTTAATTCTAGTATTAGTTTCTGAAAATTTCTATTATGAAGCAAACTGTGCCATTCAAAACATTAACAAAACAATGCCATCAGTTTTGGAATGAAAATGCTGGCGAGGAAACACATACCTGAGAGAGAGAGATGCCTTTAAGGTGCCTTAAAAAGCTGTGTGTGTGAGTATAAAATACAGAGTGAGACAATCAAAAACTTAAAAGTGCAGCTTCAGTCCATTCGCATGGTATATAGGTGGCAATCAGTCTCGGGAAGGATACTGGCTTGGTTTGGCTCAAAGATTTGAGGAAAGTAAGAGCAGACCGTGTTGCCTTGGGCTCCAACTCTGCAGTGTTATGTGGAGCCGGCAACATGAAGGTGCAGCCAGTGAATGTGGCAAAGAAATGATCATTGGAGGTGCATGGAAGGATCTCTAGATGATCAAAACAGCGGCCATGACATTGGACAGTGGTAAGGAATACAAAGGCCCCCAGTAAGCCTCACATGAGAAAGCAAGACATACTGTGCTTCACAATTTAGGCTATACAGTACAACACCCAAATGTGATAATATTGAAGAATATCTCATTATCAATATCAAATACAGCAAAAAATATTCATAAATCTCTTATTTTTATTCAGGGTAAAATACTAAATACTAAATTAAATTGTGCATAAGTAATCAACATGATAATGATGATGACCCCTACAAAACAGTGGGATGTACAAGTTTGTGCACCCTATAAATTGATTCATACAAAATCAGTCATTTAAAAGTCCAAACCTTTAAGCCCTAAGGTGGAACTAAAAAGGTCTGATGGCACAAATGCACACAAGTCAATTTCCCCTTGGGATTAATAAAGTATCTATCTATCTATCTATCTATCTATCTATTGTGGTCCATGGCCGGACATTTATCCCGGCCAATACCCCCAGGCCGCCAGAGGGAGCCCTCCCTGCGACATAGAGATGCCCCAAATTCCAGCAGGGCATCAGGGACTATGGAGTTTTCCTGTAAAGCCCTGCTGGATAATGTCGGGACCACCAGGGGTCGCTCCAGGGAGAACCAGGGACTACT
This sequence comes from Polypterus senegalus, assembly GCF_016835505.1. NCBI lineage: Eukaryota > Metazoa > Chordata > Cladistia > Polypteriformes > Polypteridae > Polypterus > Polypterus senegalus. The sequence goes on along the minus strand of NC_053162.1, from coordinate 48,392,703 downwards.
ATTTACCCTACGTCCCGGAAGTACGTCCGAGTCACATGGACAAGAGAAATTACGTTACTTCCGGGGTGAAGAAAAGGACTTTGTATCTGACCCGGAAGTGATAAGGAATCGTGGACTGAAGGATGGGAAACACTTCCGGGTCAGGAATTATAAAAGGACTCTGGGAACTCCCAGACGACGAGCTGAGCTGGGTGGAAGGGTGGCAACGTGTCTGGGAGTGGTGGATTGTGATTATTGTTTATTGTAGTGTATTGATTAGTGATTTATGAATATAGTGGGGTGGACAGTGCTTTGTGCACATTACAGGAAAATAAAGTCAAATATTTGGACTTTTACATCATGTCTGACATCTTGGTCAAGGGTTCAAGGGAGCGATAGCACCCCTATCTGTCAAAGTGGTGTAGTCGGCAGGATTCGCTGGCCGTCCGTTTGGCAGAGGACCTGTTTAAAAATTTTCTGTGGGCAGAGAACCCCGAGAAGGCGACATCCAGACACGCAGCAACAGCGTCGGAACCTACCTTCACCAAGTCCGGTATGGGAAAAAAAAAGGACAAGCAGAAGCGACAACACCAGCAGAAGAGCCACGCTCGTAATGGCCGACGCTCAGGAGGAGTTACAGAGCGGCTACACAAATCGGGAGAAGCCTCCGGGGACAAACATTCGCTCTGAGGTACGTGCTGAGGATTTAATTGACAATCCGTTTAAAATAACACACTTTGTCCCATGCATGTACCTCGGAGAAGATCACCTGGAGGCTCTGTGGGAAGCAGACAACATTTCCAAAGACAGTGGCACGCTCCTGTTCGAGCCGACGAGCACGAAAGGGGACTTCCGCATGTCGGCGGCCGGCAAGATACACGTGATTGACCCAGGTGTGTTCTGGGAAGGAGAAGGTCCATGTCCCGCTGTTTGCACCTTTGTCGACAAAGAGATGGACTTGGACTTTTCGAAGGGGAAGGGGGAGGCGAGCAAAGCACTGCTCACCCCGCAAAAAGGTATGGAGGCCCGGAAATGGCTGATCGTTCTGCCGACAAATTAACACAGGCGGATCACAGTCAGCCAAAGATGGCGGCCCGGTCCTCCGATAAAAACTCAAAATCCCAGAAGCCTCCGCGAAGCCCGTCAGAACATGTGCCAACAGCAGACGTGTTCATTGGCTCTCGGTCAGTAGGTAAGGAGAACACGGAAGTGAACCTGCCTCTGGCCGAATTAATTAATTCTTTTGACGTGTGGGCTTTCGAAAAATAAATCGAGTCCATATGTAGTCTTTTGTAGATGCTGGTGGTGATAAAGAAGACCGTCGGGGAATTGGGTGAGACGGCCGAAGTGCCCATTCGAAAGGTAGATGAGTACTTGCAGCGATTAAGCCAGGAGCTTCCCGTATTATATGATTTGGCGGTACAGGTAGGTAATGCCGGTACCGTATATAATAAAATAGGGACGCAGTGTGATCTGGGCCCACGTTTAATAAGTAGCGGGTGCCAAGTTACTGCATGCCCTACAAAAGAGCATGGAACATTGACAGAGCGGTTGGGGGAATGGCTGATTGAGCCCGAGCAGCTGGATTGTGCGGTCTCTCGGCACGATTCAGTCCTGAAGACCCTGACCCATGTTGTAAATAAGTCAAAGGGGGTGCAGACAGTAAAGGGTCTCTCTCTATCTCATAGAGAGACTCAGACTGTGGGAAAGCCCCAGAGTAAAAAGGAGATCCCAACTGAGACAAAGGGGTCTCCTGATAAGGTAAAAAAGGGCACTGAGATAGCAGAGGCGGCTGGGGACTCCTACTCTGTGGGAAAAGGGGCGGAGCCAAAGATTTCAAAGTGTTTTCAGTCCCGCCGAGGAATACAAACAAGGGGAGTACGGCTGTGCTATGAATGCTGCAGGCTGGGTCACATATGACGAAATTGTCCTCGGAGGACAGGGGATAGGATGACTCATTTATTCAATGTTCCCCCTAGGTTCTCCCGGGACTATTCAGAAAGTTGCCAAGGCCCGATCAACGAAATCTCTTGGAGGAAGACATCCTTCGCAGGGCTGGCCGCTTCGTACCATGGTTCTTCGCTGTGTACTGTGGTCCATGGCGGCCACTTATCCCAGCCAATACGCCCAGGCCGCCAGAGGGAGCCCTCTCTGTGACACGGAGATGCCCCAAATTTCAGCAGGGCATCAGGGACTATGGAGTTTTCCTGTAAAGCCTTGCTGGATAATGTCGGGACCACCAGGGGTTGCTCCAGGGAGAACCAGGGACTACTATTTGCCCTACGCCCCGGAGGTACGTCCGAGTCACATGAACAGGAGGAATGACTTACTTCCGGGGTGAAGAAAAGGACTTTGTATCTGACCTGGAAGTGGTAAGGAATCACAGACTGAAGGATGGGAAACACTTCCAGGTCAGGAACCATAAAAGGACTCTGGGAACTCCCAGACGGCGAGCTGAGCTGGGTGGAAGGGTTGCAATGTGTCTGGGAGTGGTGGATTGAGATTATTGTTTATTGTAGTGTATTGATTAGTGATATATGAATATAGTGGGGTGGAGAGTGCTTTGTGCATGTTACTGGAAAATAAAGTCAAATATTTGGACTTTTACATCGTGTCTCATGTCTTGGTCAAGGGTTCAGGGATCTGTCACACTATCTATGAGCAAACGCATGCCTATACAGTGCATCCAGGAAGCATTCACAGCGCATCACTTTTTCCTCATTTTTTTATGTTACAGCCTTATTCCAAAAACCTCAAGTAAACTTCTTTCACGTTGTCATTATGGGGTGTTGTGTGTAGAATTCTGAGGAAAAAAATGAATTTAATCCATTTTGGAATAAGGCTGTAACATAACAAAATGTGGAAAAAGTGATGCACTGTGAATACTTTCCGGATGCACTGTAGATGGAAAGGCTTGCCCAACTTGAAATCAGGCTAGAAGGTCATAAACAAAGAGAATTTCACATACTCCAACAAATAAATGATTTTTCCAGATAAGAAATTTCAAAGAAAATAGGAAACATTTCATTATGATGAATAAATTTGTTATAAACATTTTAACAGTAAATTTACTTATTGTTTACTACAATGCAGAGACTTCATCGCTACCAATTACTCACCAGGAAGTCGGTTCATATTGACACCTTGGGCAGAAAGTCCTATACCCATGTATCTAAAAAAAAATAAATACATAAAAAGTCAACTTTACATTTAATTAACTGGGAGCTCCTCATCTGATATATTAATAAAGCTAAAACTGTCAGCTTGCAAAGATAATAGTATTCTCCCAAGCATTACAGAATGCCAAGGTAAAAATAGTAGTGCGAATGCAGACTGTCGTCCAATGGGACTGAGTCACAAATGCATAGCTAGCTAGAACAGAAGAAGCTATTAAGCTAACACCATATTAGAATGAATTAGTTACAGTAGTCCAAAGAAGGCCCAGGTCCCAATATGTCTTGGTGAGGCAGTATAAACATTTTTACAAGCAAAGATTATGTTGAAATAATTTTTTCTCATCTTCTCGTTTAATTAGAGCAATGACTTTGCTGAAGAATGGAGAAAACTGACTGTTTCAACAAATTTATGTGGAATTATAGATTTATTTTTGGTTTATTATTGTCACATATATGGAGTAATGAAATGTGAAACAACATACAACACATTACCTCAGATGGCATCATAATACAATATATAAATAATTCTGAATGTTCAGAATTTAAGTCAAATAAAAACAACATATAATTGACAAGTTAGTATGAAATATTTACATATTTATACGAACAGTTCTATTTACATTTCAGGAATGTGGTACCTGGGGATGCATCTTTGCAGAACTGTTAATTATTTTAGTCACTAGCTGTGGATCACTGTGATTTTTACTGTAATAACCAAAACAGCAATGTATTTAAACCTTTCTAAATAACATAATATATGCATTTGTTAGATTATTACCAGATGCCTTAGGTCAACAATAATTAATGTAGGATTAAACATAACTTTTCTCTGCAACATACTTTCAAATGATTGAAAAGTTTGTACCGAATGAAGGGAAGTGTTATGATTAGCACAAAGAATATTTATTCAAAAGCTCTTGATTTACACCAATAGGACATTCTTTACCAAAGAAAGCTAAATGAAGAAGATAAAGTTGTTGCTGCAGATCACTGATATTGTACTACTAGAGTTTAGGGTTCCATTAACAAAAAGTAGCAATTTAAATATTTTGCTGATTCATAAGGGTGATGTGCAAAAAAAGCACTGGACCCTCTTGTTTGTGTAGTGAATGAAGTTTTCATCTTGCTCTTACAATGTTCACAAATTTAACTGTACAAATAAAATGGATATCTTATTTTACAAATAAATCAAGGAAACTTATGTCCTTCCATCTTTCGCAACAGCAGTGTTTTCAGACATGCAGAAATTCAGTTACTGAACTATTTAATTTTGTATGATGTACTAAAAGAGGTCACTGTGTAAATCAAAAAACAATGTGGATGGCAAATAGTCTTTTCACATGAATTTTGAAGGTCAGAACACTGGGTCAGCTATTGCACCTGGAGACATTTTCAGGTTAATGGGCATGAGTAATACCCCTTCTGGCTGTAACAGAATTTGAACCGGCAACCTTCCAGATATCCGCTCCGATCCTGAACCTCAGAGCCACTGCTCTGAATTATGAGACTGATTCAATGATATTTTAATCTTACCTGTCAAAACGTGATTTTCTTTATATAACAAAATGAATATAGGTAGTCACTAAATGTGATTAGTGCACAATAAACACCTTATAAACATCTGGATAGATGAAAAGAGTCCAGAAAGAGAGATGTGGTAGCGCATGGCTGTTTTCATTTGTAAACTATAAAGCTGCAAGAAAGCTTTGATTAAGTGGCATGCAATTAAGAGAAAATGTAAATAAAAGTATAAAATATAAAGAAAAATAATCAAATGAAAAGGAATATTTAAAAAAGGAAATGATTTAACAGTATGTAAAGGTGAGACATACATCTCCTGACAGTATATATATATATTTTTTTTTTTGAATTAATAACATTGGTGATTAACGGCATAACCATGCACCCAAGATGTAGACTTTTTTTTTTTTTTAACCAATTATGGCTAGGAACCATATGGATAACCAAACAGGATGAAACATATCTTTTTAATTTTGAGTATTTGGGCATATGAGGCAATAATTGTAAAGGAAATTCTTTATTAAAAGCTTGGCATAAAATGGCATAACATAACATTACATTCTCAATCCAATTCAAGGATATAAGAAGGAATCGCCTATGAAAAGCCAGCAAACACCTACACTCATGTGGAGTCAATTTAGAATGGCCAATCAAGCTAAATTGTACATGCTTTTTATTTGGAATGAAAATGGGCAAAAAAAAAAAATTGGAGAAAAAAAACCCACATGACCACAAAGCATACAGTGTCATTGTCAATTTATTTTTTTAGCACCTTTAAATAACCACAGTTAAACGAAATTGCTAGAATGTAAAAATGTAAAATACAGATGTTACCGCTATATGTACTGTAATTCATGCAAACGTGTTTTCATTGCCAGAGGCCTTAGAAGGTGCAGGGCGTTTCAGCAATATCGTGGGGCTTTAACCCTTAAACTGCCACATACTTGTGGGTTAATGCATCCCTGGACGCCAAAAACTTTTTTCCTGCACTTTTTAAGTAAACGTCACAATTCACAAAGAAAAACTGAAATTTTAATGGAACACATTTTTTTCTTGCAAAGAGCATCACAATTACTGCAGCACTAATCATTTAACACACTGCTAATGAACTGTAAAAACTATTTAAAAAAAAAAAACTACTGGCACAATATGTACAAAGTGCAACTGATGCCATTGAGGAAACTCAGTAAATCACTGAGCCAACTGCGCTTGAACTGGCTGCACTCAAGTACACAGAGGTAAGCACTGATGCTCGCAGGCTAGTCTAGTGCAGCAGCTGAATCCCAGAGAGAGTGGTGCTGCAGTTCTGCTGGGGTCGGCAGTTCTCATGAGCTGACTACTCAATGAATATACGGCACTGAATGATCAGCTCTGGCGTGCTGGCAAATTACTCTGTGAAGCAAATATAGCCGGTTGCAGGGTTCAATGAATGTACTTCGCCGAATATACTCACCATCTGCGTGCTGGCAAATTGCACTGAGACATGACTATAGCCAGTTGTAGCATTCAATGAATATACATTGTCGAATATACTCGGCTCCAGCGTGCTGGCAAACTGCACTGAGAAACAACGTTAGCCGGTTGCAGAGTTCAATGAATGTACGTCGCTGAATGTATGTCACCGCAAATACTCGGCTTCGGCGTGCTTCCAAATTGCACTGGAAACCGACTCTAGTCGGTTGCGGCGTTCAACGAATGTACTTTTCCGAATATACTCAGCTCCGCCGTGCTGGCAGTAATTAGCTTGTTAAATATTTTAGTCTGTTATTTTTTTTTATTTTGGCATAATATAGAACATGATGCAATAAACTACAGCACTTTTCCTTCACAGTGTGATGATTAAAACATCTTTCTCTGTCTGCAAAATCATTCTTGTGTATTCCTGCTACCTCTACTCCCTCTGAGCGTCTCTTCTCAGCAGCTGGGAACATTGTCTCAAAGAAGAGAGGCAGCCTCACACCAGAGCATGTCGAAATGCACACGTTCCTGCACTGCAATCAGGAATATATGAACAGAATCTTTTATAAATTGTTTTATTTTATTTGTATTGAAGCTTTATTTATACTTTTGGACTTTAAGACACACCAGTGGCCATTTTGGTTAAGTTAAATGCATTTTTCTTGTTTAAAGACTATGTGCACTTTAGTTTGTATTGTTTAATGTATTTCTTTTTTATTGTGATGGTCACACTAATATAAAACATCTAATTATTTTCAGATTCATATGTTTCACTAGTTGTTATTTTACTTTGATTATTATTAATTTTAATCATGTTAATGCAGAGACATTAGGGTGACATTCACAAGTGGACAGACGTGAGCAGATGAGGTAAGATATGCACTAGAGCCTAGAACAGGATGTGCAACCACAGGTCGCAGGCATCAAAATAGTCAGGCATTAAATAATCGCAACTAATTGACTAATTTAAAAAAACACTTAATGATTAGTCGACTACCAAAATAATCATTAGTTGCAGCCCTACGGCACTGACTGATCAGCGCTGGGCACTGGGAAACGACGATTGAACATCTCTGGAGAGATCTTGAAATGGCTGTGCACTGACGATTCACATACAACCTGATGGAGCTTGAGAGATGCTGCAAAGAGGAATGGGCGAAACTGGCCAAGGATAGGTGTGCCAAGCTTGTGGCATCATATTAAAAAAGACTGGAGGTTGTAATTGCTGCCAAAGGTGCATTGACAAAGTATTGAGCAAAGGGTGTGAACACTTATGTACATGTGATTTCTCATTTTTTTATTTTTAATAAATTTGCAAAAACCTCAAGTAAACTTTATTCACGTTGTCATTATGGGGTGTTGTGTGTAGAATTCGGAGGAAAAAAATGAATTCAATCCATTTTGGAATAAGGCTGTAACATAACAAAATGTGGAAAAAGTGATGCGCTGTGAATACTTTCTGGATGCACTATATTTAAAAAATAACTAGGGGGCTCTGCCCCCTGCTCGTTTCACTCACCCACTCACCCACCCCCAAGGTTTGGTTTACCGGATAAACAATTTAAAGAGATTTAATTTACTTCCTGCCCCGGTTTTGGTTAAATCTCTTTCTCGCAGGACATATAACGCTGCTCGCATTGTGAAGGGGGGTCTGAATGCACGCTAAAGAGATGCGGTCGGTTCAGCTGCTGTCTTGCTGCTACTGCTGGCAAGCTGCGTGTTCTGCTTCTCGTGCTTTGCATAGATCATTTAAAAGCCTGTACGGCAGCTGTCCCTTTGCCACTTCACGTCTCTGCCGCTAGCGTTGTGAAGTGGGGGTTGCTGAACACACTCTAAGGAGATGCACTCGGATCATCTGCTGGCAAGCTGCGTGATCTGCTTGTTGCTTGTCATTGTTTTAAGAGCTGGGAGCACATTAAGTGTGTCTGTCAAAAGCATTCCAACAACTGGTAGGTTCGATGTGCGTGGACTTGTTTTAAACTGTTTTTAAGTAGGGCGTGATGTGCAAAAGTCACCATCTCACATGTTTTGCTTCCTATGGTAGAAATGTCTAGTCTCACGTGTTGCCATGTGTCTCGTACACTTCGTTCAACCCCCCCGGAGGCGCACTATGTTCCTGCCACTTCGAGTCTCTCCCGCTCGTATTGTGAAGAGGGGAGCTGAATGCATGCTAAGCAGAAGAGGACGGATCCACTACTGGCTTTGTGCTGCTGCTGCAGAGGTGTGTGTTCTGCTTGTCACGCTGCATGTCAATCATTTAAAAGCCTGCACAGCAGCTGTGCTTATGTCTCACTGCCTTGTCTCGCGTGATGTTAAAGTCAAATTGTCTTCTGAGGAGATGACGTCTTGTCTCCCTGCCACGATTTTTTTATAATAGAGAGATATTATATTAAAAAATGCATATAGCTATGATTTTACTCTACAGTGAGGTTGTTTAGGGATAAAGAAAACCTGAAACATTCTGACACAGATCCAGTTCAATGCCAACAGTCTTTGGCAGGTGGGAACATCTGTTTACAAGCATATTGCTATCATTTTGCACACTCTGGTTGGTGGTGTGATATGGAGCAATACTTTAACATCCTAAAAGTAGATAAAGAGAAACCAGTTAAACAAATGAGACAAAAATAGTATACTTGGTCATTTATTTATTAAGAAAAATGATCAAAAATGACATATTTGTGAGTGGCAAAAGTATGTGAACCTTTGCTATCAGTATCTGGTGTGACCCTTCCTTTGCAGCAATAACTGCAACTAAACGTTTCCGGTAACTTTTGATCATTCCTGCACACTGGCTTAGAGGAATTTTAGCCCGTTCCTCCATACAGAACAACTTCAACTCTGGAATGTTGGTGGGTTTCCTCACATTAACTGCTTGCTTCAGGTCCTTCCACAACATTTTGATTGGATTAAGGTCAGGACTTTGACTTGGCCATTCCAAAACATTAACTTTATTCTTAACCATTCTTTGGTAGAACGACTTGTGTGTTTAGGGTCGTTGTCTTGCTGCATGACCTACCTTCTCTTGAGATTCAGTTCATGGACAAATGTCCTGACATTTTCCTTTAGAATTCTCTGATATAATTCAGAATTCATTGTTCCATTAATGAAGGCAAGCTGTTCTGGCCCAAATGCAGCAAAACAGGCCCAAACCATGATACTACCACAACCATGTTTCACAGATGGGATAAGGTTCTTATGCTGGAATGCAGCGTTTTCCTTTCTCTAAATATAACGCTTTTCATTTAAAGCAAAAAGTTCTATTTTTGTCTCATCCGTCCACAAAACATTCTTCCAATAGCCTTCCGGTTTGTCCACGTGATCTTTAGCAAACTTTAGACGAGCAGCAATGTTTTTTTTTGAAGAGCAGTGGCTTTCTCCTTGCAACCCTGCCATGTATACCATTGTTGTTCAGTGTTCTCCTGATGGTGGACTCATGAACATGAACATTAGCCAATGTAAGAGAGACCTTCAGTTGTTTAGAAGTTACCCTGGGGTCCTTTGTGATCTTCTCAACTATTACACGCCTTGCTCTTGGAGTGATCTTTGTTGGTTGACCACTCCTGGGGAGGGTAACAATGGTCTTGAATTTCCTCCATTTGTACACAATCTGTCTGACTGTGGATTGGCAGAGTCCAAACTCTTTAGAGATGGTTTTGTAACCTTTTCCAGCCTGATGAGCATCAACAACTTTTTTTCTGAGGTCCTCAGAAATCTCCTTTGTTCGTGCCATGATACACTTCCACAAACATGTGTTGTGAAGAGCAGACTTTGATAGATCCCTGTTCTTTAAATAACACAGGGTGCCCACTCACACCTGATTGTCATCCCACTGATTGAAAACACATACTCTAATTTCACCTTCAAACTAACTGCTAATCCTAGAGGTTCATATACTTTTGCCACTCACAAATATGTAATATTCGATCATTTTCCTCAATAAATAAATGACCAAGTATAATATTTTTGTCTCATTTGTTTAACTGGTTTATCTTTATCTACATTTAGGACTTGAGTGAAAATCTGATGATTTTCAATATTTAAACCCCAGACTCTGATCGTTTTGGAAAATTCCCATGAACAACAGTAAAAAAATATATGGAAACCAAGGGAACATTAGGAACATTCTGCATTTCATATATATAAATAAATGAGATTCATCATGGTCATGACCATAGCCAGAATTACACCTTGTTAAGTAATACTGTGGAAAGAAAAGGTATAATAAGAATCCCAGAAAAATACTGTTTCATGATAAGATATTTCATTTAGAAAACGGTCAACATGTTTTAATTGGCTAGAACTTTAATTTGATTCTTCCAGAGCCTACTGCAGTTAGGTTTAGTATCCAAATTAAAATCAGGCACAATGTACAAACAATGTACATTAAGTGGTTAGGAGCATGTGCTGATAGGATGTTGCAGCACCCATCACACACAATGAACCACCTGGATTGGGACCAGAGTGCAGCGGGTGACACCTCTGCACCACACTGGAACATTGTGAGTTTTTTACCGGTGCCTAGAATGCCAATCCTGCCACCAACCCCCTAGTTTTTCGAGTAAGTTGGATGACCTGCTTGTAGAGCTGAATGCAGATTAATGTCATACCCAGGATGAAGCAACTGCAGGTGAAAAGCCTTGCTCAAGGGACCAACAGAGTAGAGTCATTGCTGGCATTTACGGGATTTGAATCAGCAACCCCCCCCCAATTGCCGACATAGGTTCCTAGACTCAGAGCCACCACTCAGCAATGTACATTAATCACAATGTTAAAACAATGCAATTCTTCATTCAAATTTTTAGATATCTTTTCTCTGGTTTATCATTTTAGAACTGATAATCAAACAAGCTGTGTATGCTTCTGTACTGTGGAAGAAACATGCAAAACTATGGAAAAACAAGCATAACCCATAAACAATAATCAAATATTAAGCTGAAGCAATGCAACACAGAAAAACAACAAGCCTGCCAAAAAGCATCCCCTACCAACCCCCACCAACTACAGTTATATTTCAAGAACACATGTGGTCATGTTTAGCACATGAATTATTTAAACCAAATGGTCATTGCTTACAAAAATCAAAAGAAACAAGGTGTGAGAATAATAGCTTACCCATCCCTTCCTTTGCTGACAATCTTTACTTCAAAATAGTATATTCCACAGGCCGCTGGTATGGGGTGAGTAGCTCTAACGGATGCTGCATCTTTGTGGTTTTTCCCATGACCTATGCAAAAAGGGGAAGTAAACCTTATTACAACCAATCAGTATTAATTCCCAACAATCTATATTTCCTCAGCTAATCTACATGGCAAAGGATGTACAGTTTGTCCAGTAAAACAGAAAGCAATTCAAATATTAAATTAGATAAAGCACATGCAGTTTACAGTACAATCAAATCAATCTATAAATTAATGAGGTATAACACTGTTAAAAATATCATTAAAAAGCATTCTCACTGCTTTAATAAATCATTTTTAAAAGTAACATCTACTATCCTGTTTTGTGGGGCTAGTGAAGAACACTGAGTCAATGTTACATGAGAAAAGCAACAAAAAAACAGAATGATGGATCATATATTTAATACAGAAAACCTGATGCATCCATTCTTACTCTGCTGATACAAGTAACCTGCCTGTCTAAATTAATGATGATTGTCCAACAATAAGTCACTTTTTATAAATGGATAACAGGCTATCACCAGTATCAAGGATGACTTTGAATGCTCCTTATCAGACATGTGTTAACTACATAAAGTATATTGATTCTGGACTGTGAGACCTATGTTACTGTGGACATGATGTACTGTTTTTCTGGCTTTCATCAATAATTCTGTTTTCCTCTATAATGTCTCTGTGATTCAAGAGAATTGTGCAGGACATACTAAAAGAAAAAATGCAGCACATGTCCAATGCTGCTTATTATCTGACATTTTCAGATAAAAATAACCTTACTTAATTGGACAAAGACTTTAAGTAGCATCCCATTCTTTTCTGACACTGTCAGATGTGAACACTACACAATACATTTGAAAACACAAATCCTACTCAAATTTTGAGATGGGTAAGTGGGAAATTGCTGGATTGTCTGTGAATTATAATGATCTAAAATGTCAGGTAAATTTGAACCAAATTATATACTGTATGTGGGCGCACAACTGTACCAGTATAGCCTAAACAAATAAATAAAATGTTGACTTGTTCTTTAATGTCTGGCATTTCGTAATTGTGTTTAGCTACAGTCATAAGAAAAAGTTTGGGAACCCCTCTTAATTCTCTTTGGATTTTTGTTTATCATTGGCTGATCTTTCAACTTCCTTTTAATATACAACAACCCTTATGGAAACAGTAGTATTTCAACAGTGACATTAAGTTTATTGGATTAACAGAAAATATGCATCATAACAAAATTAGACAGGAGCTTAAATCTGGGTACCCCAACAGAGATATTACATCAATGTTTAGTTGAGCCTTTAGACGCCTTCTATAGCCTTTGATGAGTGTCTGGATTCTGGATGGTGGTATTTTTGACCATTCTTCCATACAAAATCTCTCCAGTTCAGGTAAATTTGATGGCTCCCGAGCATGGACAGCCTGCCTCAAATCATCCCATAGATTTTCGACAATATTCAAGTAAGGGGACTGTGACGGCCATTCCAGAACATTGTACTTCTCCCTCTGCATGAATGCCTTTGTAGATTTCGAACAAATGGGACAAGAGAGTAACTCTGTAAATCACAGGACCAGTTCTTTTTACAACAGTGTACGGGCCAATGTATCTAAGATCTGGGAAAACTATCAAAGTTGGAGTACAAGGTGTGGATTCTGTCAAAGATGATGATTTTATGCAATCCATGCAACTGAAACGTTTCCTTAATAAAGATGCCCACCATTTCTTTAGCCATAGGGGATTTTTAACTGGACACTATAAAGGAGGGCTTTTTGAAAATCTATGCACTACAAATAATATAGTAGTACAGCCACTAGATAAAGTTAAATCTTCAATCTCCTCCCACTGCAGCGAGGAGTGGTAGCAACAACCTGATGGGGTAAATTAAAGCTGATTTTACCCTATAACTCACCAATTCCCAGCGCATAAAATGTACCACAAGGGACTGTGTGTTTTGTCAGCCTTTATAGGGTTGAGGACATTCCCTTGATGGAGATAGACAGGTGGTCCCACCTCCTGAGGAACTACCCATAAAATCCATGGAACACTGTAGAAGTATGGACACACAGAAATTAAATAATACACAAATAACAATGTTCACACAGCAGAATGAACATTAGCAAAAAAAAAAAAAAGGTTAAAAACCTAACTTTATGTTGAAGAGCTCTCCGTTTCCCACGTTACAATTCTGCTTGGTTAATGTTAAATTTTTTAATAAAAAGATCAGAGATGTAATAAGGGGCGGCACAGTGGCGCAGTGGTAGCGCTGCTGCCTCGCAGTTAGGAGACCTGGGTTCGCTTCCCGGGTCCTCATTGCGTGGAGTTTGCATGTTCTCCCCGTGTCTGCGTGGGTTTCCTCCGGGCGCTCCGGTTTCCTCCCACAATCCAAAGACATGCAGGTTAGGTGGATTGGCGATTCTAAATTGGCCCTAGTGTGTGCTTGGTGTGTGGGTGTGTTTGTGTGTGTCCTGCAGTGGGTTGGCACCCTGCTCAGGATTGGTTCCTGCCTTGTGCCCTGTGTTGGCTGGGACTGGCTCCAGCAGACCCCCGTGACCCTGTATTCAGATTCAGCGGGTTAGAAAATGGATGGATGGATGTAATAAGTAGTACAGAAAGGGTGTGTAAGAATTGCACCCAATCATGATACTCAATACATTTACTTCCATTCAAATTGTAGTGAGGGTCTGGAAGGCACAGGCAGGGGCCAAAGCAGTTTCTTTGATGCTTCAAATGCCTCTAGAGAGAATGTTTTTGTCAGAGGGTAGTAATAGGGGAGACACCTATATTAACATTCTTTATAAGTTGTAATTGTGTACCCTACAAAATAATGTTCTTGCTTAAAGTTCTCTGGGACATAATACTGTGACCAGGTGAGGAAATCAAAGTCACATGGAGCTGTGAAGAGGTCAACACATCTTGTCTCTTATATTAAACTTAACAAATAAACGATGGATCATAAATGAATAAAGATAAAATGCAATAAATTGGTTTATTTCTACATCAACTCGGTATAGGTAATCCCTGGACTGGGATATTTACTGCACAGTCTTGAACCAGGGTGAAGCAGCACTGATTCCAGTGACCCCAAGCAACTGTTGTTCCCATTTCACTGCTTCTTTACCTCTGCAAAGTCAGCTGTAATATGAAGCACGCATGGTTGTGCATATCTACACAGTAACAGTTTGACTTCCTCAGTATCCTCACTGGTTAATTACACTGAATGTATGCAGCATGAAAGGGTCAGCTGTGCCTTCACAGGGACAGCGCAGTTTCCATTTTTAATTTTGGTTAATAGGGCACAGCCACTTTTTGATGTTGACTGTATGCATCCATTTTTAGAAGTTTATATCATGCACTCCTGATAATGCATTTTGGTGTTTTCATGCACCATTTCTTTTATTTTACACACTGATTTTCATTTTGGTGTACTGACTGTTTTGTTATTTATTTTTTTTTTATTCTTTTTCATACACTATTTGATCATTTTACACACATACTTTTCATGTTAATTTAATATACTACTTTTATTTCATGCTTTGATTTTTTTTTTTTTTACACTCTTTGTAACTTTAAGCAAAGATTCAGAATTTATTTAATTTTTTGCTCATTGTTTTCCATAGTACATTCCTCTGTGCCTTTAGACTCTGGTTTGGCCAATGCATACATTTTTCTTTTAGGTAAGGGGGCTTAAACTAATAATTCTATGATACAGTGATAATCCCAATGAGGGCAAGGCACTAAAGACTTCTGCTTGCTAAAATCATTGCTAAAATCGTCATAGTGTAATGGTTTCTATGATAAAGCATGGTAATTTGGGGGTTTTGATCTGATCAGACAATTCTATAAAACAAATGATTCCAACTTTCCACATCCCCAGTAGCCCAAATGAAGGTTCTCAAGATAGACAAAACCTGAAATTATGCATGATATAGAACTTTAAATAACAAAAAATATTAGCATTTTTCATTGCAGAGATTTTCAACTTGCAAATTAACTGGAGAGGTATATTCTAACAGCCCATTATCAATAAGTGTTCTGTCCTAACAGAGGATGAAGCAGATTAATAGATAATGAGACAGGACATGAAACACAGACATAAAACAGGGCCATATTTAGCTATAAAAAATGTTTGTTTTAACCAAACTGTCCATGCAAAACAAAAACAGTACTTAAAAATTCAAATGCAGGGAATCTTAAGACAGGAAAATTAAATCTCAACAACTGCAAAAAGTTTTTGCTTTGAAACCATAATCTTGGACAACCAGGAAATGGATGGCACTGACCTTAATACCATTGTATCAGTGACTTCTAATCACTCATCTGTAGCCGCAGTATAGCAAACACACATCTTCCAACACAGCAACTCCCACTATGAAAAACTATATGGCTCGAGGTTAATTGTGAGTATATTTATTTCAGTTTCATTTTTGTGTGTTGAAATAAAGTGAATTATAAATGAGACTAGGGCTTTACATTCACAGTTTCTTTACTTTCACTTCAAAAGTTTGGTACTGTAGATCAATTAGCCCTACATCCCATCTTGCATTTGTTTAGTATAGTAACTGCTTTGAAGTTAGACTAATGATATTAACTAAGGTGTCACCCAGAACACAACTTGCCGGCTCACTTTTAATTTCTACTGCCAAGCCAATATGAAAAAGTGAAACTAAATTAGCTTCCTCCCCACCCATGTCTGCTGTAATCATTTTAAATGTGCCCACTACATATTCACTAATGTTTTCATTCGTCTGCTAGTCAAAAAAAACTTGATTTCTTCCAAAAATACCACACTAAAGGCTTATCATGTAAACGTTAGGTAACAAACATAAGATCAGGTTTGAGGCTGCTGATCAAATACAAGACAATACTGATTCAAACATCAGCTTTCTGGCACCCTCTATAGCTGGAGGAGATCCATTAGTGCAAATAAGGCATAAGGCTCAAGTCTAAACCATCTGCAGAAAAGACACCATTGTGACTAACTTGTTTCTGCAGTGCCTAATCCTATCAAAACCACTCCAGCTCGGGGATGCCCATTTAGAAGGTCCAGTAAAGAAAATAGTTTCTTAAGGACAATATAGACAGACAGACAGACAGACAGACAGACAGACAGATCCATAGAATGCAAAATTTAACTGACTGCCTAAATTTGTTAGGATGGTACATCTAGGGCAGAAGGGACCCATTAACTCTGTCAACATCCCAGGGCATAGAGCGTTAAAAGCTGTAAATGTCAATAAAGCTGACTGTTACGTTATAGAAAGACCATTTTTGCTAGGAGGACTGTTAAAGATTGTTGAATTAACATGCATGTGTGTGAGTAAACAATGTCTAGAATGGCATTGACATTATGTGAGAGAGTGAAGAGAAAACACAAAGCAAAATACTCTGTATTACTTATTCATTTTTTGGTGGTGGTGTAGAAAAAAGAAATTCAGCCTAAATGTGTTTAATTTTTTGATGAGTGTCATTAATAATGCTCTAGCAAGAGCTAGAGCACCACATCCCTTTTCTGCCACATGTGCGGACAGCCATCGCACAGAGAAATGGGGCGTGCCAGTAGTGTAAATGAAGTCCGTCTACAGAAGTAAACTGAAAGAAACCAAGTTTGGCAAAGCTCAAAAAATCTGCATTTGGCATGCCTGCTATGAAGCTCAAGTGCTTGCCAGACCTCCACCATCTTATCTGCAACCTTGTGGAACATGCTGACATGGGGACTACAATTTTCATCAGCCATTGTGCTGCTCTAGATTAATTCACCAGAACTCACAAAGTTTAAATAAGATCATTGGCAAATGCAGCATGCCATTAAAGGTAGCAACTGATGCTTTTTTAGCATCTTTGGGATAACAATTTCATGGTCTCAATGGATTACACCATTTATCTTACAGGAGGTCTTTTTTTCTCATCTTGGATTCTGTTTAGTCATTTTCACTTTCATAAAACACTTTTCCTACTCCTATTTTAACCCTGACTCTTATCTGAGAAATATGTTGCCAAAAACCTGTATATGCAGTGTTACCAAACACTTAAAAAGCTATCTTCCTTTCCTTCTTTCTACACCCCCAAATTCAAAAAAATAATGTAAAACTCCCAAACCCAAATACCTGTTTTTAGTAAGTTTCGCTAGGTTTTCGCTGCATGTGAAAAGTAAAGTATATAATGCTTATCATTACCAATTGTGGTGTTGTATTTATGATAATATAAGAAGCGAGATTCAGGCAGCCAGACAGTGGTGGAGTGCAATGCAGTTAGCCATGTATGCACTTCAATGTACTGTGTTCACCACATAAGACAATAAATCTGAGATAAAGTTATTACACTTCCTTTTTTTTTTATTAGTGTATACTCCTGCATTTTTAAAAACAGTGTTGTCCTCTTGTATATCATCATTAAATTCTCAATACCAATCAACAATCAGCATTTCCTGAAGTTAAAAAAATAAAACAGAAAAACAACACACACCACAAATGAACTCATGGAGGCAAGCCATGATCGAACAGAATAAAGCACATGGTTTTCTAAAGTTATAGAAGATGCTGTGTTTCAGAATGTGGATAAGAAGAGAACAGTACGGTGCTTTTGAGTAAGGAAAAGTAATTAGTAACTTTTGTTAGTAGACATTTATTCAAACCCACTCTTTCACACTAGCAACATCAATGACTGCATGTAGCTGTATGACTGTATGTAAGAAGCTCAAATGAACTAATAATGCATATTAGCACCTGGTTAAATATATATACATATATATATATATATATATATATTCATTCTACAGAAAAGTATTTAATTACATAGCACTTCTGGTACATCTGATTAACGGCGACTCTTCAATTCCACCCGGGGGAGTAAATGCGAACATTAATTTTATTTTAATTTTTTTTCATTTTTATTACTATTTAATTTAATATTGTTTCTTTGTATCAGTATACTGCTGCTGGATTATGTGAATTTCCCCTTGGGATTAATAAAGTATCTATCTATCTAACCAACAGCACAACTGAGGCCCACAGACTTGGAAAAAAATTCCCCAGGCAAAGCCATACAGCACAGCTAGCAACACAATATAAATTAATAACAACTGAGAAAAATAAGGAAAAAAAACTACAAAATGAATTGCCTTTGTGAATGGAAACCCCACAAATCATAAGCAAGTACAATATGCTTGACCAAATGACTGTTCATTAGAAACATGCTAAGAGAGTCTTTGTTTTTAGGTTAGCTTTAAAAATGAACTTTAAACAGTTAAAATGTTTAATTAAATAATATTAATCATTACTGGATGTTGATTTTGTGATAGGTTTGTTTAAATAGTGGTAAGCCTAGCACTAAACTGGTAGAAAATACTTGTTGCATACTGATTAAATACGCAATTAAGAATTTCACTGTAATTTGTACACATAACAATACAACGAATACTACTACTGCACAATAATTCATTGCGCTGGAAAAGTATTTTGAAATTTTTAATGAAGACTTAACTCCAGAACTTCCTTGCTTGTTTTTTTTTTTTTTTTATTAATTTTATTACAATCAATACATAGCAATCAAGTTTTACAAAAAAAATTATGCTAAGAACAGATCGATCCCCACCCTTGAGAGAGAGAGCAAGCCAAGCGGTGTAAAATTTAAGGCTTTTAAAAATACCTAAATCAACAAATTCTCTGTGCATTATAAAATCATTTCAAAATATTACTGATTAGATCCTGCCATGTTTTGAAAAAGTCTGCACAGATCCTCTAACTGAGTATTTGATTTTTCCAATTTTAAATAATATAACACATCAGTTTCCCACTGACTTAAAAGAGGACAGTTTGGGTTCTTCCAGTTTATCAGAATAAGTCTGCGTGCCAACAGTGTAGTGAATGCAATCACAATTTGTTTGTCTTTCTCCACTTTAAGACCCTCTGGAAGAACCCCAAACACAGCTGTTAATGGGTTAGGAGGGATTGTGAGTCCAAGACTGTCTGAGAGGTAATTAAAAATTTTTGTCCAGAATAATGTTAATTTGGAGCAGGCCCAGAACATGTGACCTAGTGAGGCTGGGGCTTTTGCAGCGTTCACAGGTTGGATCATGCCCTGGAAACATTTTGGAGAGTTTTAGTGAGACAGATGTGCTCGATATATAATTTTGAGTTGTATAATTGTATGCTTTGCATATGGAGCTTGAGTGAATTCTCTGCATTGCTACTTTCCACTCCTTTTCTGATATATTAATTGAGAGGTCATTTTCCCAGTGTCCTCTTGGATCTTTGAAAGGAAGGGATTGTAAAAGGATTTTATATATTGTAGAGATGGAGTCTAACTCCTTGAAATTGAGCAATAATTTTTCCAGCGTGGATGAGGGTGCAAGATGAGGAAAATCTGGAAGGTTCTGTTTAACAAAGTTCCTGATTTGAAGATAGTGAAAGAAATTTGTAGCTGGAATGTTAAATTTGGAATGTAATTGTTCATAGGATGCAAAGGCGTTGTCTATATAAAGATCTCTAAGCAAGTTAATTCCAAATTTTTCCAGATATTAAAACTGCATATGTTTGTGAGGGTTGAAAGAGGTGGTTCTTTTGCAGGGTGCCACAGAAAGAAGCTTCTCCGTCTTAAAATGCTTTCTACATTGGTTCCAGATTCTAAGTGAGTGGAGCACAATTGGGTTATTAGTGTATTGCCGATAGCGTGTGTTTATTGGAGCACAAAGCAAGGAATACAAAGAAGTACTGCAGGATTTTACTTCTATTGCGGTCCATGCCTGTGTATGTTCTTCTATTTGTGTCCAGGTTCTTATCGACTGTATATTTGCCGCCCAGTAATAAAACTGGAAGTTAGGTAGAGCCATGCCGCCTTCTGCCTTTTGTCTTTGTAGGGTCGCTCTTTTGATGCGTGGATGTTTAGAATTCCAAATAAATGAGGTTATTGTTGAATCTAATTGCTTAAAGAACGATTTATTAATGTATATTGGTATGTTTTGAAATAAAAAGGAGCTTAGGAAGAATATTCATCTTAACAGTGTTAATTCTTCCAGCTAGTGTGAGATGAAGGGTTGACCATCTATGCAAGTCTTGTTTAATTTTTTCCATGCAGGCACGAAATTTTGTTGATAAAGAGCTTTATGTTTACTTGTGATGTTTACCCCGAGGTATTTAAACTGTTCTGCAATGATAAAAGGAAGGGTGTCTAATCTAATATTATATGCTTGCGAATTCACGGAAAGAGTACACTTTTATTCAGATTAATTCTGAGACCAGAGAGCTTTTGAAATTCTGTGAGTGCTGCTAAGACTGCAGGCACAGAATTTTCTGGATCCGATATATACAGTACCATGTCATCTGCATATAATGAGATTTTCTGTTCCAGTCCTTCTCTGCTAATCCCCTTTATCTGATCAGTATTTCGACAATGTATTGCCAGTGGTTCAATGGCAATTGCAAACAACAGTGGTGACAAAGGGCATCCTTGTCTTGTGCCACGTTCTAGTTTAAAGTAGTCTGAGCAAATGTTATTGATGCAAACTGAAGCTTCTGGGTTAGTATACAGTAATTTAATCCATGCACAAATGTTGGGCCAAACCCAAACTTCTCCAAAATAGTAAAAGGTATTTCCATTCAATCATGTCGAATGCTTTTCTGCATCCAATGATAATAATATTTCTGGGGTGTTTGATTTAGTTGGTGAGTATATTACATTAAACAGGCGTCAAGATTTGAAGATAAGTGTCGGCCCCTAATAAATCCAGTTTGGTCTTGTGATATTACTGAGGGAGCACTTTCTCCATCCTTCTAGCTATGATTTTAGAGAGTATTTTAACGTCGTTATTCAGAAGTGAAATTGGTCTGTATGATGCACATTGTAATAAGTCCTTATTTTGTTTTGGAAGACAGTGATTAGTGCTTGGCGAAAGGTTTGTGGAAGAGATTGGTTATCTCTGGCTTCTGTAAATGTTGCTAATAGGAGGGAGCTAGCTGAGCGGAGAATTTTTTGTAAAACTCTGCAGGGTAGCCGTCAGGGCCTGCTGCTTTTCCACCTTGGGGTGACTTTATAGCATCCAGTAATTCTGATAATGACAGAGGTTTATCGAGCTCCTCCACACTAATAGCGTCAATTTGTGGTATCTGTAATTTATCCAGAAATGCATTAGATTGTATATTGTCTTCTTTAAACTCAGTAGTATATAGGGATTTATAGTAGTCTCTAAAAGTGTACATTATATTTTTGTGTTCGATGATTTTATCTCCGTTAGTGTTAGTAATTACGAGATTGCGTTGTACATCTTGCTTGTGAATTTGTTGCTAAAAGCTTATTAGCTTTCTCTCCATGTTCATAATAATGATGTCTGGATTTGTAAATTAGTTGTTCGGTTTCTTTAGTTGTCAAGAGGTTTAATTCTGAATGTAGAGCCTGCCTCCTCTTATGTAGAGTCTCGCTTGGTAGTCTGGCATGTTCTTCATCTATTTTAGTAATTTAGCTTTTTATCTCTGCTACTTTCTTAGCGGATTTATTTCTGTGGGAAAGATATGAGATAATCTGTCCTCTTAAGAAGGCCTTAAGAGTTTCCCAGAGTATTCCTGCAGAGATCTCAGGGGATGTATTTGTCTCTAGAAAGAATTCAATTTGTTTGGATATAAATTCAGTACAATTCTCGTCAGCTAATAGAAGCGGATTGAGGCGCCATCTCGGGGTGAGTGTATGGGGCTTAGTAATTTCAGCTCCAAGATCATCGGCATGGTCTGAAATAACAATAGCATCGTATTTACAAGATTTAATCTTAGGCAAGAAGTTATTATCTATAAAGAAGTAATCAATCCTTGAGTAGCAATGATGTACTGGTGAGTAGAAAGAATATGTTCTTGAATTTGGGTTTAAAACCTCCAGGGATCTGATAAGTTGTGATCAGTTATAAACTTTGTAATTATCTTTGCGGTGTTAGTTGCGTTCCCCTGTGGAGGAAGTCTTATCTAAAAGTGGATTTAGAACACAATTAAAGTCCCCAGCCATTATAAGTTTATGAGTGTTCAGATTGGGAATGGATGCAAATAAATTTTGTATAAATTCCTTATCATCAACATTAGGTGCATAAACATTTATCAAAATCATTTTACAGTTAGATAAGTCTCCCATGACCATCACATATCTCCCTTCAGGATCCAATACTACATCTGATGCTACAAATGGTACTGTTCTATGTATGAGAATTCCCACCCCTCTAGTTTTCTTTGTAAAACTAGAATGGAACATTTGGCCAGTCCAGTCTTTTTGCAGCGGAAACTTATCCTTTCTTAGTAAGTGGGGTTTCCTGTAAAAATACTATTTTAGCATTTAGACCTGTTAGGTGAGAAAGTACTTTCTTTCTCTTTAATTCGTGATTCAGGCCTTTAACATTCCAGCTTACGAAGTTAACTGTCCCATCATGGAGACACTGATTCTGAGTTTTTGGTGTCATATTATAGTCTTAACTGGAAGTGAAATAGTTTAGGTCTTAATTTCCTATTCCCCCAAGAGTTGTTGCCATGCAGCTTATTATTATTGATAGTTATAATTATAAAGATTGAGATGATAGATTAGATATAGATCAATCCTGCTCTCTTTCTCTTCCCCCCTTAACCCCCCACCCTCCCTTGCTTGTTTTTTAATCTCTGTCATCATGTTTGTTCATTTATTTCAACATCTTAAAAATGTCAACACTTTACTCTGTACGTGTATGTCACAAAAATTATGCCATTGCTCTATGAAATTGTGTTAATTCAAACTCCCAGTGTAAAGCACCAGTGAAGATATATAATTTTTTAATTTATAGAAATTTAAAAAACATCATTTTTTGTAAAAATGCATATACTCTATATCATGCTTGTGAAGAAATAACTATAGCATGAAAAATATCAAACTTATCCTTATAACTTCCTTTGCTGAACCCATATCATGGCTCAACAATGCAACACTGGCATGAACAATGGCAATGATCGTAATAGACATGTTACTCAATTACATACATTTACTGAGCATAAGTAAAAAGTGATTGTTAAAAAGCAGAAATCAGCAGATATGAGGATATCAAGCTTATTAAAACTTGATTTGTGTCTACAAATAAAATTAAGTGTTGTACAATTACTTATATAGACAATTAATGTAAATTAGGATTGTCAACACATATTGTAAAGGTAAGGTTCCCATGTAATAATTAGAAGTATGACTTTAAAATCTTTATTTTGTGGCAGTACAATAGTACAGTAGTTAGCACTGCCTCCATACAGCTCCAGGGGTACTACCCGAGCAGAGTCAATTGCATGCCATGTAGCTGTAATAGGTACTGGCTCCCTGAACTGTATTAGCTGTTTAAAAATGGATGGAAAAATAAAAAGGTTTTTGATGATGCCATGTAATATTACACTTTCAAGGGAACTGGTAATTACAAGAGGGAATGTCCAAGTTCAATTTCAAATTAAAAAGACACACAAGACACAAGCCTTTACTTGAAGGCAGTAAATTGCTCCACTAATCTTTCAAGCAGAGAATCATTACATAAATGGTTCACAATAAATGATGCTTTACATCAAGCGGAATGGTTACTGGTCTACTGACAATAGAGCATTATGCCAAAAAGAGAGATGAAGGTAAGCATTTACCCATGCATTGTGGAAAAGGAGACACAAAGACAAGTTACAGGCACAGCCAGAACCAATTTTCTCTTTAATTCCAATTATTTCTTATAAACAGAAAACTTCTGTAGACACACACGGATCATGCTCACCCAGAAGGATGGGTGATAATAGCGGCCATACATCAGTGACAGAGGCATAAGTGATAGCATTGGGCACCAAAGGCACAGGGAGTGAACTGGGCAAAGGTGCCTCCTATGTCCATGTTTGCCATCACAGAGCAGCTTGCTGTACCCATTACCACTTTTATGTCACTGTTGATGACAAAGATCGGAGCCGCTCAACATATTCAACGTACCAGAGAAGGAGCACAATTTGAAGCATGCCAATTCTTTAACTTGTTTTCCTTTGCAATACTGAAAATGTACCTGAGCAAAATTTGGAACTAAAAGATGACTAAATGATTCACTATAAAATGATGAACTATAAGCTCTTACTTTAATATTTATTAAATATCTGAAAATATGTAGGCAGTTTCTTTTAAAATAATAATGGCACAAACACATTAGTCAAAGTTATGATGGGGATATTTGTATAGAAAAAAATTACATTTAAAATAAAATATAAAGAAAATAATATATAAATTATTAATCTCTGCAGAGGCACACATACAAAATATTTTTTTTGGTGAAGATTGGTATTTTCCTTAGCCATTTCCTGTCCCTTTTAGATGAGCTCACATGAGACAAGTCATAGTTTCACTTGTTTCACCAACTTGAGCCAGGTCATTGCTCAGAGGTAGCACTGCATCACCATCTTTCAAAATGTGCAAGCAGCTGACACAAATCAATTTGCTTTGTTAATTTCAGACTACATTAACAAAGAAGTCTTTAAAATGATGGGTTATGCCATAACTGTCAGGTCCTGTTGATACTGCATAACTTTTTAAACACTCAGAACATTACACTACAAATTAATATCCAGTATTTCTTCACTTTTACTTAGCCAAACAGTCAAACTTTACAATTCATTGCTAACTATAATAATGATGATAAACAAATTTGTTTAGCTTTCAATTACATTTACTTGTAAGTAGTATAATGGATTGTGCAATAAGTTTGAAGAATGGCTCTTTATTGGGTCAAAATGCTCTTCCTGTATTCCTGGCTAAACAGTAAGGGGCATCATATGTGCAGGTACACAAGTACCACAGTATTCTGTTTGTGCAACTCAGGTGGAAAACGATGAAGACAAAATGATTAAGGACTCTGAAAGCAGCATGGCAGTGAGCCACACAAGTGAATCAGGAACAGCAATCTGCTACAATATTCATGCACAGCAGTGTCAAGCTTGCAGTTCCATGGAAAAGTGAGGGCAACCCTGGCTAAATTACATATTTTGTTGACGTTTGAAATAAAAAAAAGTAAATACAGCTTTGACAGCAAACAAACTAAAACAGTGCAATTTTTATTAAAATGTTAATATAAAGTTATGATGTATTTGAAGAACTTAAAAAAATGTACAAAATAAGAGTAAGTGTACCATTTGCAAACTTTGTCACATTTTTAGTTGTAAGATCTGAGAGAGCTCGTCATGTTGTTAGCCGAGTCTGACTTGGCGCTTTAGGTGTTAGTCAAGAATTGCCACTAGGAACTGTCAATTGATTACAATTCCAGTGTCTAATAAATTATTTGACTCTTCAAACAATTTGAAACACTCAATAACAATTGGTTTTTCTAAACAAATGATGGAGGATATGAAAAGTAAATTAACTGATGCCTACAAAGCAGAGGAAGTTAAAAGATTCTCACTGTCTGAAACGTCATTAAGAAATGGCAGTTAAAGGGAATCATGGAGGTCACAGCAAAATCAGGAAGACCATGAAAATTGGCAGACAGAACAGCTTGTATAATGTGTGGGAAAGCAAAGCAAAAGCCTCATATGACTGTAAATCCAATGTCACATTATGTCACTTCTAGTTGATGGGAATGACAGACTTGCTGACTGCTCTTGCTGATCTTATTGCCGGACTATGTCGATTTACATGACTGATAATAAAGTTGACGTGCCCAGTGATTAAGTGTGTGACTACCTTCCAGCACAGTAGTGCTCACGTGCTGCATGCCAGATTCTGTGCTGTATGAAGGGTTAACAGGTATAGTGATTTGAGCCACAGTAGTTACCCTTTTTTTCATTCTGTCATGGTATGCAAAACACAAGAAATCAGACAGACGTGCTTCTCTCTGTGTGTTCCAAAATACCTACATTCCTCATTCCTTGTTGCTGCTGCATTATATGCATTGTACTTCTGGACGAGCATTCGTTGGATGTCAGCTGTCATGCACACTGCTACTGTCGAATTAGCCAAAAAAATTAGATTTGTGCATTTGCACGCTTTATTATTACCGTAATAGCCGCAGCAGCCAAAGCAAATACAAACACTAACAACAAAAAAAAAAAATCCTAGTGGTAGTGTGGCAACTGTTTTAGAAATATAGTAGCCATCAAATTTCTTAACAATAGTGCCCTGTAAAAAAGAAGCATCTGCACCACCGTCTTGTTTTCAGTCTAATACTGCTAGCTAGGTAAGCAAGTCTTAAACAACTCAGATTGTTCAGAACAAATGCATATCCCTTACCCCTGTCATTCAGCTCTTTCTACAAAAATGTCCTCTTGCCAGGCCTCCATTGCTCGTCTACAGCTGGTGCCAAATGCTGCTGCTCGATTTTTAACTGGCACAAGAAAGCATAAGCATGTTACCCCGATTTTGGCTTCCCTTCACTGGCTTCCAATTCGTTTTCGAATCCATTTTAAGATCCTTGTATTTGTTTTTAAATCTTTGAATGGTTGTGCCCCACTTTATTTGTCAGAACTGCTGCACCCTTACGTGCCGTCTCACTCTCTCAGGTCAGCAGACACGATGCAAACTCCAAGGGGATCGAGCTTTTTCAGTTGCAGCCTCAAAACTCTGGAACCATTTGCCGTTGCACGTTAGGCAGGCTCATTCGCTAGCTTTCTTTAAATCCTATTTAAAAACACATGTTTACTCTCTGGCTTTCAATCCAGTATGATATGTTGGCCATCTGTATACTTTTTATTAAGAATCTCTTCAGTTCTTATGTGTTTCTGTTTCATTTACCCTTTGGTTTTGTGTGTCTGATATGTTGGGTTTTCTTTTTTATTGTACAGCACTTTGGTCAGCCTTGATGTTGTTTTTTAAGTGCTTTATAAATAAATAAATACCCTCAGAAATACTGCTTTCACATGGACCCCAGCCCTGCTTATCATTCATGAAGACATGTCATAATACAGGGTAGGCCATTTATATGGATACACCTTAATAAAATGAGAATGGTTGGTGATATTAACTTCCTGTTTGTGGCACATTAGTATATGTGAGGGGGGAAACTTTTCAAGATGGGTGGTAACCATGGTGGCCATTTGGAAGTCGGCCACTTTGGATCCAACTTTTTGTTTCGGGAACCAAAATAAAGTTTAGAAAAACCGCTCCGAGTACACTTGTAGATCAAAGTGTGGCACAGTGGAATAGAAGAAAAAAACTATGTTGAGTTGAGGTCTGGCTGTAAGTTTTACTAATGAAGATAACAAGCTAACCATTCAAAATTAAGCAATGGCTCACTGAGGAAGTGCAAAAATAAACCAGTAAAACACTGCAGCTTGCATAGCGCGTCTGGAATACTTCAATGCAAAATCAGCTCAGATAAAACAAACAACCATTCTTTTACAATTAAATTTCAGCTCTTATCTTCCATTAAGACCTTTTCCTAAATAAATGCGAATTATAGTTGAATAGAGACATTCGATCTGACAGCTCTAATGCACAAAGATCCCACCCCTATTACTTAAGACAAAAGCAAACTGATTTGATGTTGTCAGAGCAAGTCACGGGGCATGTAACATTAGGTGACTTGTCTTCACAAGAGCATGCTGCTGATTGCCTCCGACGCACAAAGATTATGTAAATGAAGGTTTCGACTGAAACAGTCCAGTAGCCACTGAGAAAGGAGTGGTGGTGCACTGCTCTACTATACAGTGTTAGTTTTTAGCTACCAGTTATAGTTGTATTTATTATTTTCTTCTTCAAATACCACAAAATATGTAATAAGACTAGAAGGTTTCCAAGCTTTGGCCTGGAACTGTATATCAAGTAGGAGCAACTATCTAAAGCAATTCCAACTCAAGACCGTCAAAAGCTGATACAACTTGTACAAAGTAACAAATAGACTAAAGTCTATCAGTTAATCCTAATAGTGATGCAGAAAAACTAGAAATTCAGGAGCAAAGAAAATTTCCTCCATTAAATAATTAATAGTTCATACTATTAATACTATTCATACTATACTATACTGTCGTACGAATACAAGGAGAAACAGCAGTGTTTTGCTACTATGCGTTATGTATGGCACAGACCAAAGGATTATGTTTTAGACCAAATTTCTTTCCCATTCATCAACCCATACTATGAACCTGCTTTTTTAAACTGATGCTACAATCTTTCCAAGGACTAAAAGATGCCAAGTAGCCACCCATCATACACAAGACATCAGTCAATCACCTGGTCTATCACACTATTTTAATGTAGACTGAATCTCACTATAGGTCATCAACTTTAAAAAAATCAAGTTTTTCTTACAATAAAAGTCATCTCCTCACTCACATATTGCATAACAAATTGAAAAAAATAAAACATGAGAAAACTGTGATTTTGACAGTTCCATTACACCACAAAAAGGACTTAATACTGTCAGGGACAATTGTACAAAAAGGATTGAAACACTGAAACGTAGCTGTGGTTGTGGTTTATGACTATAAAATTATCTGTCATTTTCGTCTACATGTAACTTGTTTTTGTTTAAGCATTTGAGTCTGTGTCACTAAAGAGTCGTTTAATACAGAATGACCTAGTAATTACATTTCCTCATTATGTCTGTGGCAATCATGTGAATAATCTTGCTTCAGCCTGAACCACTTTAGAAAATATATTTAGCATATGTTTTCTTATTTAAAACGTATAAATGCAGAGTGGACAGAAAATAAGACATTTCTGCTACAAAATAAAAATTTCCTCCAGCTCTTAAATAAATAAAAAAGGAATATTGCCCACTTCAACCAAGGCAAACTACATTGTATATTAAACAACAGTCCAAGCAAGGAAAATACGGAATTAATTTTAATCACATTTATAACTGCGACAAATACACAACACACTGGAAACTTGAGACTGTAATGCTAAGCAGTCAGATGTTCTAAAGACAGATAATTAATTACTGCACTACTACCAAAGCACTGGATGGTTTATTCTTGCCAGTCTTGATATATGTGTGCTACTGTTTTCGTGCCTTGATCTTACATTGTATACACTTGGTATTCTATTGACTGTAAGGAACAGGGGGTTTGACAGCTCCACGTATACTGTATTATCACTGCATAATTTGTATCTTTATTCGATTATATTAATTTTGCTAAGAAATAATGTCATATATAAAAACATCTAAACTGGATCTGCTCAAATGAGTGCAGGTGTTTGCATGAGCAAACTATTGGATTCTTCTGCAGGGACAGACTTTGGGTCCCACCTTACTGGATAATTGGACAGAGTAGGTTCACACAAAAGAGCACGGTGGTCCTTCTAGTGCTTATCTCTATTCCATGTTACTTGGTACAGTTTACAACAACAATTTCTAGCTTTTAAAGTGTAGGACAACAAATTTTGTTCCCATTTTAAAATTTTGTATTTTTTTTTCTTACTTAGAATAGGAGAAATCTATTATTGTTCTTGCACGTACAAAATATGTTTAAACTTTATCAGCAATGCATTACCAAAAAAATGGAATACGTTTGTTAAAATGACACTGCACCATAAAATTCTTGAAATCTTTTCTTGGACACTACAGCTGTCTACTCGCAAGAAAGAAGCTTTTTCATTATCCTTGCACGTCTGGAAATCCTTTTTTGACATACGTTTGATACTTTAGCTTTCTAGCATAAGAAACAAGGGATCTTCTACACAAACTTTAAGAACTGGTCCTCTGCTGTGTCTCACATCAGAAATTAGATGAACTTACAGTGTTTGCTAGTTTGGTAGTTTGTGGGGAATGGGAAGTAGGGTGGGCATTTCTTTGTTTTTGTTTCTCCTGTTTCCTTTCTTCACTTTTCTTCCACGGTAGTGTTTCTTAAATTTTACTTTTTTGTATTTTAAAAAAGTTGTTTATATGATATTGTTTGCCAGAAACATTATTTTCTTTCATCACTCAGATTAAAAATTCATCACAAAAAAAAAAACCAAAAACACATGTCCTGAAGTCCTGAACAGGGTCGCAATA
The DNA here is from genome assembly GCF_016835505.1 of Polypterus senegalus. NCBI lineage: Eukaryota > Metazoa > Chordata > Cladistia > Polypteriformes > Polypteridae > Polypterus > Polypterus senegalus. Next base: position 48,362,472 of record NC_053162.1, on the reverse strand, counting down.
GAGTGCTGGAGCCTATCCCAGGTAGCACAGGGCGCAAGACAGGAACAAGCCCTGGATAGGGCCCCAGTCCATCACAGGGGACACACACACACACTCCAACCAAATACTGGGACCAAAGTAGTATTGCCAATCCACCTAACATGCATGTCTTTAGATATCCTCAAATGCACTGAATCCAGTTTCGACCCTTGGTAGGCCCAAGTCTATAGCAGCAACACTGGGCATAAGTAAGGAACTAGCCCTGGCAAATCCATCACAGGGAGACATTCTGTAAGTAACATTATATTGATTTAACAAAACAAAACAAAAAAAAGCAATTTGAAAACACTTGGAGAGCAGTGTGGTGCAGCAGATGCTATGCAGCCCAACAAGCTTGTTAATCTTAGACCTTCCAAAAACACTAAAATGTCAAGATCTGAAAGTTCCTAAAGTAGCACTACTATACTACTTAGTAATTAATTCCATTTATCTTTGAAAAACCTTCATCTGTATTTAAAGTATATGGCAAAAAAAACTTGGAAAAAGCTGAGTAATAGTCATTTATAGGAGAGATCTAACAACTATTAAAAATGGGAGAGAACAAGATAAGCCTATGCAGACAGGAGGAAAGTCAAATATATCTGCACCTTGAAATACCTAGAGCCAAACATGTGGGAGGGCCTAAGCAAGCTAAAGGCAGACAATTGAGAGGTATTAGATGGACTACAAAGTAAAAGATTACTGGATTGACAACAGTTATGTTTAGTCAAAAAGAAAAAAAAAAGAATTAAAAAAGACCAAGTCAGGTAAATTATGAGATAAAAGAAGAGCAGGCTAAGCCAGATGGATGAGTGTATAGATTATGAGAGAAACACATAGAACAGCATGGGCAACCCACAACAAAAACCCTAAAGAGAGAAAAATCCTGAGCAAGAACACGTTCAGCAGCCATAGTTTGGTCATCAAAAGTAAACACCCTGGAAAGACCTGGACAACCAGTGAACAAAGGCAATTTGTTGAACTAAATTGGGAAAGGTAGAGACTGAGTTTCATCTACTTTCCTTCAGCCCAGTAAAGTGGAAATCTGTGAAAAATAACTGCTCAGATTTTCAAATGACTTTCAAAATTTCTCCATGTATAGTCGAACAGAGAGCAAATTCACTCAGGTTACTTAAAGAACAGGAGAGGAATGTGTGTGTGTGTGGATGTCCGAGACTAACAGAAGATGAGTTAGACATTTGAAAGTGAGGAATCATCCTGGGGGACAACATGGTTAATGAGGCACAGTTTGTGACTAGTCCTCAATAAATACTTATCTAGAAACATTACACAACCAAACTCTTCAGTCTGACAAGAAAAAATGAATAAAAAGAAATTGATGTTTTTTTTTTCAAATAACGACTCATTAAACTGTGTAAACATTAAACACGTGTATTTATTCCAAACTGCCTTCCTTACTACAAATACAAAATAACTAGAGAGGTGTTTGGATGACGTTATTCCTACAACTGATAGATTGCATAAAAGGTGCACCCCCAACCCCCAATCCGCTTTTGTGTTTCTGACAGGTGGCGCTAAAGCAATCGACCGTCAGCTTAAGGACTAAGAGAAAGCAGGCAATACTAGGGCCAACGTCTCAGCACCAGAGTGCTGCATTGAGGCACTCGGAATAACGCTGGAGCACAGACGTACCTACCCGCAATGCCAAAAAACAGATCATTAAGTATTCCTGTCCAGCCTGCAAAGGCAGCTTCCTCCATAAACAGACAACCCCCGCCCCCGCAGGCACCAGGGTGTCAGCACAGGGGAAGCTCATCTCCTGAACTAAAAGTGACATTCTAAGTGACACCCATAAAAGCACGCGTGCGGATCTTCTGCTATCGCTCACGAGCAGCCAGTCATCCTGTCACGTTTACTGGGACAGTAAAGCGTGGCTTGCTTTAGGCTTTTGAAGGTGGGGGTGGGAGTGAAACTCGTCAATTTTGTTTGTACGGTCACGTATCTTTTTCAATCCCAAATAAGAATACTTTACAGCAAACGATTTTGAAAATATTTTGAGAAAGACTGGCACATGGATGTTTCCAGATAATTTACGAGTTACATTCAAACTAGCGGGTCAACACCGAGATTATGTCCATTTTTCAATAACATTTGGGGCTATCACGAAGTCAATTTTCTAAAATGATACAAAACTGAAAAGCCATGTACAGGCAGAACAATAACAAAAAGGTAGATTAACTAAAATGTGACAGGTAGCAGACAGACAGATCACCTCAAAATACCCGACACGGCTCGATGAGACTGGGGGACATGTCCTGGACCTGGATTATTTTTTAATATGTTGCTTTATGTTTCAGTAATACCTTTGTAGTGCACTCGAAGATTGTTCTGTGACAGTCCGATGTAGCTGTATTTATCCTTGGGGCTCCAGGACCGGGGCAAGGGGGTCTCTTCCTCGTTCACGGCCGGGTACAGCCGCTTCAATCGCTCGTTGAGCTCTCTCTCTTGGTCATTGAAAACGGGGTCCCCCGCATGTAGACTCCCCGTTCCCAGCTCCGCCATTTTGGGGGTCTCTTATGCTGGTTATGTTTTTCGCTGTACCGTATTGTGTCACTCCGTAGGAAGAGAGAAATAGATACACAGCAAGCAGTGAGGTATCCCCGAATAACCAACTCTCAAAGCAGGACGAGCCCCGTTGGCAATGGGGAAATGTAGTTTAGCACGGAGCTTAGACGACCTTCTCACTAAAGACCCAGCAGAAGCAGAAAGACTGTAAATCCCACAATGCTTTGCTAGAGTCCCGTGTACAGCTTGACACGCGAGAACAAGGTAAATGAGGCAGGGGGAGGAGGATTTGTAGTTTGTCCAGGATTAAAGCTCAACTCCTACCGTTTGTCGTCGGCACAAATACCGAAATTAGCCTACAAATCGCGCCACCTCTTGTAGAGAAGGGTAAGTACTGAAGAATACTGAGAGTGTTGCCTGCACTCCTTGTTCTGAAGTGTCATGAAAAGAATGATAAAATTATATCAGCTGAGAAGTGTCGGAGGACGTTGCCGACGTTTCACCATGTTTATTTTTGTAGTTGTAAAAGCAGTCGGAACACCGGTTTAAGCCCATTCCTACTGAAATAAGTTAAAACCTCTCGTCTACGGAGGTGAACCAAGATACAGAGTCGATAGAACTGATTATACCCCCATGTGTTTTCAACTCCAACAAACTTTATAGTTGTTTTGTGTATTTATGTTAAAGTACATATTTATGTAAAATGTTACCTAGCAAAACCCCTCTTACTCAGAAAATTAAGATTACAACTACACAATGTGGGTACTAAATAGGTATCGAGTACAAGTATGCTGAGGAAATCAGGGCAATGCGAAGTTGCCCTAGTGGGTCCTTGGTCTCCAAGGCAACCGTTTGTGTACATGGTTTACGTTTACTTGCCATCGAGCCCGGTATGCGTGACTTGCTTTTACAGAATTCCAGCTCTCAACGGGATGGCTCTGCATAAGGAATCCAAGTTACCTCCGCTGTCAGTCTTGGAAAGGCAAGCGCAGATTTCTTATTTTTATTTTCTGGAAATAGTTTAGAGGCTTTCATTATGAAACGTGGCCTTATTAGACCTTCGTGCAAGATAATTTAAATTGAAGCAATCAACCTACTCTCGTTAAATTTAATGTTATAGTATTATAGATACGCATTTAAACTAGGCATCCGAATCGGAAGGTATAGATCAAACATCCAAATGGTGTTATGTGCCAGTGGTACTTTTCTATTTGCTGGTTTTCTGTTTTGCAGCTGATCTGTTTCTTAAATACACAGGTATACAGACAAGTTTATGTGTTTGATTTTTCATGATCAAAGTATCAATCTGTTGTACATATAAACAAACATACACTGAGTGCTTTTGTGCACTGTAGTCATTTATCACAAAATATTTTAGCATACTTCTGAAACAAGCACATTGCTTTTGTTTGTAACTAACATACACAATTGTGTGTATACTTTGTATACTAAATACCTGTAGAAACAAAGGCAAAACAATTCTCCACAAGTTTGTTCTTCAGTGTGAAGTGATTTAGCTATGAAAAATGACATTGCATCACTGGCTCAGGGCCATCTTAACAGCATCATAGATCCCTGGGTAAAGTAGTGTGCTGGGCCCCTGTTTTGATACATAAGAAAACTTAAGGAAACATACATAGGAATCAGAAACAATGTGGGCCCCTATGCTCCTGGGTTCCCCAGCCAGCGCCCATTGTGTCCATATGCTAAGATTGCCCTGATTACTGCATCAGTATCACTGACAAGTCATACTTTTTATACTTTGTGAAATATCTCTAATGATCTTTTGTAATTCTGCACATCTTTAGTAAAGCTAATTTCTTGACGTTCTGCGGGTCACCCCTATCACACTTCCTATTTTCTTCCTTGTTGGTGTCTTTGGGCTTAATGTCATACTGTTCCTAAATTGAGGTCTTCTGCTATTAAGATTTCAGATTAACCGGCTTTCTCAGCAAGCAACTTTCAGGTGAAGTCTTAGTGTTGTACAGTTAGCAACACAAGAATGAAAGATCAGTCCAAAATAAAATCGTTTACTATTTTATTGTCTGTCTAAAGTTAAGCCAAGTACTCATTGGAATATAGTCATTTTTTATAATCCATTTATTATGTAAATCAAAGTATTCCAAAACAAGGTTGCAGGGAGCAAGCAATGCTGCTGTCCTCCATAACCCTTAATTGGACAAAACAGATGGAGGAAATGCAGATGTAAATGGAAGGATCATTTAACACTTTATTGAAATCCATCAAAAGAGTTCCCTAAGATGTCTTTATTTTTTACTGCATTTTGAAGAATACACCAAAACTATGCAGACTCTGGCAAATATTTAGTTCCAAATAATATGTAATAGTATTTCAGTGTTGGTGAACTGCATTTTGTGAAAATGTAAAGAACATATAACAGAATACAATGTGACAGGGGAAGGGCACATGAAGTTAGTGTACTGGACTACATGCTTTGTGCGAGCTTCAGTTAAACTGAAAACATGCATTTATTTTTTGTATTTATTCGTTCATATACTTAAGTATTTATTATGTTTAACACTACAGCATCCTTAAGAGGATATTCATACTTTTTTGTGATAACTCTAGTCACAAGTTCCACTTCATGCCTCCTTCAATTTACTTTCATGATGCATTGAATTGGCAGCGTTCTGGTCTGAAGTAAAGTTGGCCATCATGGACTTCATGAGTATACGACATAACAAACCAAGAAAGTATGCATTACAAAAGTGCAAAGGTCGTCATGAGTCATGGGATATTGGTGAAGGGGTTGCCATACATCTTCCATAAGTGAAGCCCATTCAGATGAATTAAAAGTCTCCCTACAAGCCACTGTGAAGTGACAGAATAGGACAGATCTGGGAAATCAAGGGTCCTGGAATTTAGTACTAGTGAGTCACAATCCTTTACTTTTTTCTCTTACACGTCTTTCCACATATTTTGTTAAAACTGATACTTCATGATGAACACGTAGGTGTAATTTTGATCAAGGTAGGTGATGAACTCTTAGTTCCTTTGATATTTCACTTTTAATTTTCAGCTGGCCTAGAAAACAAGAAGCAATTATAAACAGTGAATGCAGCAATTTAAGAGTAAAATAGGCAGTTAAGGACTGGGAATCTTTAACAAGAACAATGAAGGAGAAAAATGTTGCTTAAGCAATCATTGAACCAGCATCAATACTTAGCTAATAAGTATGAAACTGGGTTGGCTCTCCAAGACCTACCCTGATGACCCTAGTATAAATGAAGCACATTAAGATAATGCTCATTATACACCTAGAAATCCAAATAGGAGAACACTGAACCATCTGGTTCTTTAGGAAGAAAGGCACAACATTGGTAGTTTTCAGCATTTGTCATTTGCCATTTGACTACTAAGGATTCAGGGCTGTAGTGGATTGTGAAGCGAACAGACAGCATCTCTGTATGTGGCCCCAGTATGTGACCCCATTGAAAATTCTGGGTATTGTTCTGTATGCATTTTTGTGATATAGGGGGAAATTTCTCAATATCTGGAGAAAGATTAATACAGACATGGGGAGAATGTGCAAATACCACATACTCAGTGTCAAGCTTTCAACCTTGTCTTTTGGAGCTTTATTTTTGTTCTTTAGAAGGTCTTTCTAAAGGTGAAAATGGTCTCCCATGAATTGTCTCAGTATTAATGCTTCTGTCAACTCAAGGTGACATATCTTTAAATGTTTGTGTAGAATTTAAGGCATATAATCTATTTCTGATGTTTGCTTTACTTTGAAGCACCTAAAATGTTTTTGTATTTCTTAATGATGCCTTTTTATTCACCTTTGTGTTTGCCACATTTTACATGGTTGCTAGGGAGTGATGTCCAAGATCATGCTGTGCCCGCAGTTGTGGGTCAGCAGGTATAAAGGTCAGCCTTGGACACCTTTGAACTGTTCAAGTTTGCAGATAATCAGATTCCAAAGTGCCTTATGATTACAGCAAGGTTATGTTTCTTTGACTAAGAGTTTAGGGTTTCATTTGGCTTTGAAGCTAGATCAATTGATTCTTCTGTTCTGACCTCAGCTGCATATTTTGACCTCTCTAATGTCCCAGTCCCTTTTACTCCACAGGTGTTTTGTGCTGTTTACTCCTTCAAGATGAAAATGCCAGGTTGGGTATTTCATTTAGAGAACCACATTAGTGTATACACTTTTTAGTTTGACAGAAAATAATTAAAGAAATTATTGGATGGCCGATGGGTGATACAGCAGGAATCACTGTGGTTCTGACTGTTCTGACCTACAGAGGACTGAGGCTATTGTCTCCATCTTGCTTCTGTTGTTGTTTTGGCTCTGACCATTCGAATCAATCTAAAATTATTTAAAGCTAATTGGAAAGTGGATTGAATACAAATGGATGCTAGTTCTTCAGAAGCACCACGCACTAGGCAGAAATAAACTAAATGTTGGTCCTGTTTTGTTGTTACTGTATGTTTGCCACAGTGGACCCCACCTTGCCAATTTTCTTGTACTTAAAATGTTTTGCTGAAATGGAAACACTTCAAAAAGACCATGATAACATCATCTTGGCTTCAGCCAAGTCCTCATATGGAAATTAAGTCGGCACTTCATGTAGTTCTGCCCTGTTCTGTGTTCCTAAGCATCACAACCTGTGTTTTGTTTGCAGTTTTTCTAAATGGTTCCTAAGTCACTAAAATATTTGAAACATTATTTTTGTGGTTTCAGAGGCCATGGAATCCAGTGTTTAAGTTTGTTTTCAGTTTCACCTTGTTTTCAACAATGTTGAATATGAGATCCACACCACTTTTTGGTTTTCCTTATGGGCACCACCATTTCAAGATCCTTCTGTTTATGGTTGTAAAACCATTGCTAAGTAAGGTCAACCATTAATTTGCAACACTTGGCATCGCCATGTTGTAGGTATAAAGGTCAATGTCATACACCTTCTAGTTGTCCATGTTTGTGGATGCAACTTGTAATACTTGTGTGATTTTCTTTGAGATTAATAACTGAAATATGGTTACAGATGTTTCTGTATTTTAACTATGTCTTTGGGTTTACGTCTTGGCTCTGCTCACTAAGTATTCAGCTAAGTATTTGATTTTCTTGCTACGCTCCTTAACTCAGTTTGGTTTCTCTGAGACTGTCTCCTGTATTCTTGATTTTCCAGTTTTGTTCTTGGTTTATTTATGTTACCAACTCACCTTTCCTGATCCTATTCTCATTTCACACTGCGGCCATTTAGTGCAGTCAGTACACTAAATGCCCACTCTAGTATTCTTGCTTTAACACACATTTGTTATGAAGAGTGGAGTAAGAGTTGTTCTAATTGTAAGGCAAAGTGCACACTCTTACTGATAATATTCAATGTTACGTAGAAATTTCAATCCATGGTGAAACCTATGTATAGATGAATATTAGCTGTTAGAAACTGGACTCCTATGCAGCATAAAACAGTGCCAAGTCATTTAATTTCCTCCATATCTACTATAAGTGAGTTGATGACAAGTATTAGGATTTTTTGCACTGTCTATAGGTGTATACTGTAGATGCGTTGTCCTACATTTAATTCAATGTTTGAGATAATCATTGGTCTTCTTTTATACTATTTATGTCAATGTATGTTCAATGTGCTGTATTGGTGTGTATATTGTGGAGGCTGGCCCGGACACAGACAGGTAGACATGTTCATGTCACCCACAAACACATTTTTTTACACTGTTTACACAGTTCAAGGTGCACCACAAACCGCCGAAGTCCTGGCCACACAATGCCTTTCTTCAGACCGCCTCCTTCTCTCTTCTCCAGCTCAGTCCACTCCACTCCCGACTCTTGCCCTGAATAAAGGGAGGCGGCCCCTTTTATCATCACCCAGATGTGCTCCAGGTGGGTTCCGGCAATCTTCCACGGACACACCCCCGTGTGACGGAAGTGCCGGCTGCATCCTCGGAAGCACTCCAGGTGTCCCTGCTCCTCTTCCCCCCAGCACTTCCGGGTGTGGCAGAAGTGCTGAGGTACAGGGCTCCAAAGGCATCCCCTGGCGGCGACCATGGGCCCCTACAGGGTGGAGCTTCAAAGCTTTGTACCCGTGGCCCCCTAAGAAACCAGGGTGGTCACCCCCAGATGGTCCCTGGTCCTCCTGGGCGTCCTGGCTGGGTCGCCACCCCAGCCACTTCTGACAATATATAAAAATGAATCACTGCAACAGTCTCATAAGTGGTGCATTGCAAACACTGTATTATCACCACATGTGATAAATGGCATGACTAGATGAAGGAATAATTGGGAAATGCACCAGGAAAGAAGGGAAAAGGGCTTAGCAATCAGAACGTCAAGAAAAACAAGCAAGGAGTCATATACAGAAGGCAGTTAGTACACAAAACAAAAGCTCAAAGGAAGAATCAAAGTACAGAAATATTCTTCAGAAAATTCATAAACACTAACTAAATCTTTTTCCCTTGCCTATTAATTTAGCGTGAAGTGAGATCTCTTTGTTTTTATTTCACAAATTTGAATACTGAATGCTGTGCATTATTCTCCTAAATCAAAATGCTGCAAAAGTAGTCTAACACAACACACCAAATACTGTTTCACAGCCACATCATAAGTTTTTTCAAACATCAATGTTATCCCCTTCAAAGTAGTTCCCTTGGGTAGCTACACACCGATGGAGACGTTGTTCCCACTGTTGGTAGCAGCACTGGAAGTCTTCAACCGGTATGGTCTTCAGCATGTCCGTTACACTCTTTTGGATGTTTTTTTGTTTAGGAAAAAGGAAAAAGTCACACGGACTGAGGTCAGGTGAATAAGAGGGCTGGGGAACCACAGGAATGCCTTTTGAGGTCAAAAATTATGTTATGGAGAGGGCAGTGTGACATGGGGCATTGTCATGATGGAGCATCCATTTGTCTGCAATGTCTGGTCTCATGCGAATGACCCTTTTTCTGAGCCTTTCAAGGACGTCTTTATAAAAAACTTGGTTGACAGTTTGTCCTGGAGGAACAAATTCTTTGTGGACAATTCCCCTTTTGTCAAAAAAACAAATCAGCGTTGATTTGATCTTCGATTTGCTCATTCAAGCTTTCTTTGGTCGAGGAGAATTTGCAGGGTGCCACTCCTGACTTTGCCTCTTGGTCTCAGGATCGTATTCAAAAATCCATGATTCATCACCTGTGATCACACGACTAAAGAAATCTTGCTCATTAGTGATTCTGAAAAGAAGATCAAGACACTTGTTTTTTCGAATGTCCTTCTGCTCAATTGTGAGGTTTTTCAGCACCATTTTGGCACAGACCTTTCGCATGTGCAAATGTTCAGTCAAAATTTGATGAACGGTAAATCTGTTCAAATTTAATTGTTCACTCAACATTCTTAATATTAAACGACGGTCTGATCTCACAAGAGTGTTCACACGTTCGATGTTTTCATTGGTTTTCGAAGTTGAAGTCCTCCCTGAACGGTGTTCATCTTCAACGTGTTTTCTGCCTTCCAAAAATGATTTGTGCCAGCGAAAAACTTGAGCTCGGGATAAAGAATGTTCCCCATAGGCCTGTTTTAACTTTTCAAACGTCACACTTGCCGATTCTCTAAGCTTAATACAAAATTTAATGGCTCAACGTTGCTCCAAATTCCGCTGTTCCATTTTGCGTGACGCACAACCAAAAACACAACTTTGCTAATAGCAGTCACAAAAATCACGTAGATAACGGAAGGAGTTGAAACTCGCACTGAGCTATGGGAGGGTACTGATACACGTGCTCTATCAAGGACTACAGCGCAGCGTTGCCAGATCGCTTGCAGTGTTGCCAGTCTCATTACTTTTCTGCCACACCTCGGTATCTATCAAGCAAGGTTAATAGCATGAGTATATTTTATGATAGACCTACTTCACTTTAGCAGTTTCTTAAACTTCAACTGCTTTCTTGTTATTGCAAGAGAAAGGAAAAAAGATTGTGATGCCTTAATATGTCTTGTTTTGTTTTAAAAGTAAGGCGTATATTGTTGAGTGGCACAGTGTTTACCACGGCTGCCTCATTGCTTCTGACACCTGGGTACTGTTCCCTACAGGCCTCTTGTTTGTATGGAATGTTTGTGTTTTACTGATGTCCATTTCATTTTTGGTGGGCATCGAACCCTAATGTTTACACTGCTGCCTCACAGCCCCAGTGTTTCATCATATACTGTATATAGTTTTATGTATTTTCTTCTTTTGTATATAGTACTGTACATCTCCAAGTACTCAAAAAGATATGTGTTAGATTATTAGTGGGTCGCCTGACAATTTGTTGCCAAGTCTTGTTGACTCAGGAAGAGAAGGCAACTCTATGGACCTCTATAATGGAGAAAAAAGGCGTTAAAAAACTATACAGATCAGTGGATGGCTTTTACAAAAGTCACATTAGCGGTGGTGCATATATATATACCAGTGCAGGGCATCCTAATGGCAAGCTAAAGGGTACCGCAAATGTTTCAGAAATCATCAATGTTATTTTGTACAAGCTTTAAAACCACATGTCCCAGAATAATTTCAAGCTCTCTTTTTCATCAGTTTACAAATATGTATTTTTAATTTATTATATAGCCATAAAATAATCATGCACATTCTGATAATACAAGTCAAAGTCTCCTTAACATACATTTTCTTTCTGCTGCTGTTATTTTACAGAGGATCTTCAAATTCTGGGAGTAGCCTAAATGCTCAGCAGCAGACCAATGACCCGAAACACCATGTACTGCTAAGAGGTGGCCGTGTAAGTTTTGTAAGAAATAATAATGTCAACTACTGTATATGTAATAATGATACTGCAGAAAATATTTGTAGTTTAAAGCCTGTTTAATTTGTGGAAGGAAAAGTAATATTATGTACTGTAAATTTGGGTAAGCTTTATGCAGTCAATTTCTTTCAATTTCTTTATAAAACTGAGAAAAACATAGGAACATTGAAAGCCTAGTTATCTGAAAGTACAAGAGTATTATTATGGTGCTGCGCCACTTAGTACATTCTTTATGACCTTGTTAAGCTGTGATAAAAATAGTCTAATTGTAGATTAAATGACTTTGTCTTTTGAACTGAATTACATTAATGGGCTTTGCAAGTGCTCTGATACAGTTTTTTTTCCTTGTTAATAATACTTCATCACTCATACACAAAAATCACCTTTTATCTCTGCTTTTTCTCTCCCTATTTTTAATTTTAGATATGACTCAAAATTTTGTCACCATCATAAGTTTTGTAAATTAATTTACACCTAAATTGTTGCCTTTTTTGAAGTGCTTTGTGCTGTTAAAATGAGTACATTTTACCCTTGTACTATAATTATATCTACTGAAAATTACCTTATTAGACAAATGGGTATGGGGGGCATTTTACCCCAAAGCAATCAGCATTTCACAGCAATCACTGCCCCTTCCTATCGCTGGAACCACCACTGATTGAACTGAACAACTGCGTCAACCTCACATAGCCACACACTTATACATGACCCACGTGGAACTCATGATGATTACACTGACTGTTACCTTCTCTGTAACTTCATTTTTTTGTGAATTCTTTTATTATTTATCTGTTTATGCTTACATGTTTACCTTTACTCTGAATATTTGGAAATGTTAATAGTGACTGTGCTTCTCATAGTTTAATGTTTACTTAGTTTATCGTCTACTCTTATATACTTTTGTCTACGGCATCTATAGGCTTGCTTCAAACGATATTTCATTGTATTGTACAGTGACAATAAAGGTATCTTGCACCTTACATTTATCTAATTGTCATCTCTGTTCACTGGTCAGTCATTTGACCTGCTAGCATGCGCACCCATAATTATGTAAAATATTAAACAGGCTAGCTCATATCATTGATGCCCCAATTCAGTTGTTGGGCTGGCATGTCTTTCATGTGGAATTGTTATACAGTATTCCCCAGTGTCTGTCCAGTGTTCATATAAGGTTCCTTGTATGAAACTGCTTTCCTCCCACAGTCTATAAATTGTGATGTGATTATCTGTAGGCCATCTATTTGTGGCCTAGGAAGGCCTGGAAAGAACCCTGACATTTCATTTTTACCTTTACTGCCCCCATGATCTTGCCAGGAAAAAAAAATGAAAATTGATGAATAGGTCTAAGAGAGTGAAAGAGCTCACTGCATAATATGACACCCTCATAGCTTCAGATCAATGTCAGAAGCCTGCCATCTCATTTGCGCAGTGAGAGTTCCCTGTAGCTCAGCTGGGTAAGAATACTTTCTGTCTCAGAGGCCCCAAGTTCACGGCCAGCCTGTGACGATATGAAATGAAGAGCGATGGGGCCCTGGGCAGATTTTCTCTAGTGACATTTATCAGAGGGTGAGTGGACCAAAAGCGGGATGCTAAGTACATTTGAGGCCCTACAGGGAAAAACATCAGTGAACAGAACAATTCCTGGTTTCTGGCCTGAATTCTGTGTGGCACTGGCTGCAACTGAGTTGAGTTTAATCCTGTTAAGGAAAGTGCAAAACTCCTGCACAGGTGAGAATCCACTTTCTGGAGCTGTAACCTAATGTTAATTCTAATGTAAAACCACCAGTCTACACATTTTGTGAACCCACATCCTTCAACAGAGACGTACAAGGAGCCAGTCTCAATACAGGAACCAAGCCTGATTGTGTCAACAGCCGTCCACAAGACTCATTCATGCATACAGTTCTTTCTTTCTTATTAGGACAATATAGAGTTACCTGTCATACAAATCCCCATGGATTTCAGAATTGGGATGGCATTGGCCTACCCAGAAAGAACTGATTTTGAACATGAACTTTGCATACACAAAGCTGCAAGTGGCAGAATCATTAACCACAACCATCTAGTAATGCAAATTTGTATTGCAAGACAATTTGGAGAAATAAGCAAAGGGCTGTACCATATATGAGCTTGAACTATGTACATTACAAGTTCTGAGTGCAGATGTTTAGAATTTGCTTTGGAAAGCTTTCTTTAAGTCAATCAAAGTCAATGCTCTTCAACATTCTTAATTTTAATTGCACAGCACCCTTTTTTAAAAGCATGCCTAGCATACAATACATTAAGATCTGCTTTTGTCAGTCAGATGACATCTATTTATAGTATTTCATGCATAGGAGACCATTAGGGTTGTCTAAGACCACAAAACCCAGATAAAAATGCACAGACTCGCATGTCCCGGGTTAAATGAGCAATACCTTACTCAATCTCTTCCACTATATACAATAGTCCTTTTTCTTTTTACCCTCTTCTACTCCTTCCGAGGCAAGGATTGTCCTTTTCCTCGCCTGACTCCAGGTTCCCTGAGTGAAGCAGTGGGACTTCCTTTATGTGCCATAACATTGCATGCAGGAAGCACTTCAGGTCCATGAAGAACCCTCATGAAACCAAGAATCCTCTTCCTATCAACTCCCTCTGCTGGCTTCCACAAAAAAACAGCAGGGCCCCCCCATTAGGACTATAACTCCCATGCAGTCCTGTGTGTGTGTGTGAACCCGGAAGATTCACCATAGGGATTCTGCCACCCATCATGTTGGAGGTGCACATTGCCCCATAAGGCAGTCTTCTTCTGTCTATCCTTTATAATATCCTGACCAGAAAATGATATTCCACCATCCCAACTGGGATGCCCTCTTATTCATGGGAACCATAAATTATGAGGGTCTCCCAGCTGAATAGTGAATCATTCCATCCTGGAAGGGATGCCAGTCAATCCATGTCCCAATGACACGTCACCAAAAAGTGCATTATTTGGCAGATTTATGAATTTGTTTCCACTCCTTATTGCTGGAATATTTGTATATATTAATGTTTCAAAAGAGAATCAGCTGGTTTTGTCTCTGTTTGACTAGTACAGTAGAGGGTCAGGAGCTCAGATTTACTCAATATTAGTGAAATTCACAAAGTTCCTGTGCCATCAGCCTGGGTAATTTGATGAATATTCCATCAAAAAATGATATATTTTTTTATTTGTTATTTACCTCATGTACTTTGTTGTGGTGACCAAGAAAATAATTTCATCTCATGTTTTCATGTAGAATGGAGAGAATGCAGTTTATGACATAATGGAATTCAATGGTGGCAAGTGAGGTACATTGGCAAACAATGTAAAAAAATCCATGGATTAAAGAAAAAACATCTCACGTTATTAATGTTGCATAATCCACATGTCTATTGAAAACATGCATAAATCAAAGTCCTGCATCATTCATCCTTTAATGATGCTCACTGTCATGGTGGTTTAATGTTGCAAATTATATAATCCTAAAGTAAAATAATACATTTTAGACTTTAGCATCAGTGCATAGAATATATCTTGGAAAGAAAAAGAGTTTAGACAAACACTACTTTGTTTTCTATTTGCAGACTGAATCAGCTACTGGATATTTGTCCACATGGCCGGCACACATGAATTCACAGATTGTACTACAAGTGCAGAAGACCCAGCCCACAAATGACAGCAGATTACATGGGTATGTACAATGTTACTGTTTGAATTACCTAATTTGTTAACTGAATGGCACACTGGTGCCACAGCTGTTTCAAATTCTTTGGACCTTAGTGTCACAGACATAGTCTGTAAGCTTATGCTGTATTTGATTGGCTGGCCACATTCCTAGATTAACATTTTCAATGTTGTTCTGGAAAAAAAATATATCTGCACAGTAAAATGAACCAAGTACCATACCAGGGTCATGTACCTTTGGCTGCCAAGATAATCTTCTCTTCTGTCCCAAGAAAAAAGAGAATGTGCTCTATACCAAACTAAGAAATGGACAGTGTTTCTTGAGCTGCTGTCACAAATTCTAGTTGAAAAAGATGTTAAACTTGACAACTGTGGTTGCTGATCTCATCCCCTGAGCATGTCATATTGCACAACTAGAAATTGAAGGGTATATCAAATTAGATGACTGTGTAATGACTTTACGGCACAATTTCACATTTCCAAAGTGTCGTGAGCTCAACCCTTTTTCTGACAGCCAAAACAGTGATGCCTGACAGAGCCAGTACCCTTGTGAAGGCTTCATAGGTACGAAGAGTTCAGCCACAATCTCTGGCTTTTTTTTTTTCTTCTTTTTCCATTCTGTCAAGGTAAAATATGCAGCATCAGACAAAGCATCCTCTTTTTTTTTCAGATTCCAAACACCTTATATCTGAATCACATACCTTGTACATCTGAGTGAACACTCATTGGTTGTCCACTGTCATGCACATAAAACTGGTCCCAATGACCTAAGACAAATCAAACCAGTTTGAATTTGTTGGGCTGAGTCACGGACTAGTTGGATCAAGTTGATGGGTTTGTCAAACTACATGACCAGTGATCATGAAAGACTGCCACAACTGCCTCAGACTAACTAAGGTTATGTAAATAAAATTTGCGACTAAAATCGTTGAAAAATGTGTGTAATGGGATGTGCCCTTTAGTCTGCAGGACTGTCAAAGTGCAGGGCATTGATGCTGAAGGTTATTAAACGTCACTTGAACTAGGAGCATAATAAGACAGGTGGTAACAGGGGTAAGGGTTGCATCAGATAAGCTGATTTGTATTTTCTATTAAGTAAAATTAAGTTATATATTTAACACAGTTTTGATTATTATGACTCTGGAGAATGGCAACATATGTAATGCTGATTGTACATTCAAGTATGAATTTCCTGGTACTACTGCCACATCTGAAACATTGTTACAGTCAGTTACTGAACACTGCATAAACTGTCAAACATTAAAACAGAAACGATTTGGCTCTGGATTGTAGAAGTCTCAGCTTCCAAATGGCAGGTGTGGCAGAACACAGTGAAATGTCACACTGAGCCTGTCACTTACACTGAAGCACAAAAGGGACACAAGATAATATTTGGTCCTTCACCCACCCACAGTACTTTCCACTGTTCCTTCCTGCTAACACACTCAGTCAAAATAGACACCAGAAAGCTAAAGGTTTTGGTTGTTATCTGAATGATGTGCCTCAAACCACTGGTTTTATATGACTTATTATAATAATTATTCTTAAAGTAAAAGCTGTAATCATTTTGACATACGATATCAAGTTTATTTTGAAATGTTGACTTATATATAATAATATCGTTGCCTTGCAGATTTCTGAATGGTTTTGCACAACTGACAATTGATTTCTTCTTGCCCTCAGCTCCAGGTATGATCAGTCTAGCAATGTGCCCAAGCCCCGGTTTCTGGAACAACTGGAAGCATACCTGAGGAAAGAACTTCATGCCATTGACATGAGCATGCCCAATTCCCAGGAGCTGAAACTGCAGGTCTGAACTGGAGGTGTGAAAAAGAATGAATCTGGATTGGGTTCTACGGTTTTTGTGTGGGATTTACATATTCCCTCTACATTGATGTAAATTTCCTGCCAGAGGGTAAGGTTTACAGTCATATGAAAAAGTTTGGGAACCCCTCTCAGCATAATAATTTTCAACAAAAAAGATAACAGTGGTATGTCTTTCATTTCCTAGGTACATCTGAGTACTGGGGTGTTTTCTGAATAAAGATTTTAGTGAAGCAGTATTTAGTTGTATGAAATTAAATCAAATGTGAAAAACTGGCTGTGCAAAAGTTTGAGTCCCCTTGTAATTTTGCTGATTTGAATGCATGTCACTGCTCAATACTGATTACTTGCAACACCAAGTTGGTTGGGTTAGCTCGTTAAGCCTTGAACTTCATAGACAGGTGTGTCCAATCATGAGAAAAGGTATTTAAGGGGGTCATTTGCAACTTGTGCTTCCCTTTGACTCTCCTCAGAAGAGTGACAGCATGGGATCCTCAAAGCAACTCTCCAAAGATCTGAAAACAAAGATTGTTCACTATCATGGTTTAGGGGAAGGCAACAAAAAGCTATCTCAGAGGTTTAAACTGCCAGTTTCAACTGTAAGGAATGTAATCAGGAAATGGAAAAACCTTTAATGTGATAACAGGCACAGTTGCTGTTAAAGCCAGGTCTGGCAGGCTAAGAAAAATACAGGAGCAGCATATGTGCAGGATTGTGAAAATGGTTACAGACAACCCACAGATCACCTCCAAAGACCTGCAAGAACATCTTGCTGCTGATGTTGTATCTGTACATCGTTCTACAATTCAGTGCAATTTGCACAAAGAACATCTGTATGGCAGGGTGATGAGAAAGAAGCCCTTTGTGCTCTCACGCCACAAACAGAGTCGCTTGTTGTATGCAAATGCTCATTTAGACAAGCCAGATTCATTTTGGAGCAAAATGCTTTGGACTGATGAGACAAAAATTTAGTTATTTGGTCAGAACAAAAAGCGCTTTGCATGGCGGAAGAAGAACACCGTATTCCAAGAAAAACACCTGCTACCTACTGTCAAATTTGGTGGGGGTTCCATCATGCTGTGGAGCTGTGTGGCTAGTTCAGGGACTGGGGCCCTTGTTAAAGTCGAGGGTCGGATTAATTCAACCCAATATCAACAAATTCTTCAGGATAATGATCAAGCATCAGTCACAAAGTTGAAGTTATGCAGGGGTTGGATATTCCAACAAGACAATGACCCAAAACACAGTTTGAAATCTACAAAGGCATTCATGCATAGGGAGAAGTACAATGTTCTGGAATGGCCATCACAGTCCCATGACTTGAATATCATTGAAAATCTATGGGATTATTTGAAGCAGGCTGTCCATGCTCGGCAGCCATCAAATTTAATTGAACTGGAGAGATTTTGTATGGAAAAATGGTCAGAAATACTTCCATCCAGAATCCAGACACTCATCAAAGGCTATGGGAGGCATCTAGAGGCTGTTATATTTGCAAAAGGAAGCTCAACTATTGATGTAATATCTCTGTTGGGGTGCCCACAACTGTTTCCATAAGGCATGTCATATATTAAAAGGAATTTGCTACTTTGAAAGCTTAGCCAATGATAAACAAAAATCCAAAGAATTAAGAGGAGTTCCCAAACCTTTTCATATGACTGTATTCTTCCACACACCACTGTAAGTGCAAGGATGTATGAATAAGTATATGGGTAGGACTGGTACGTCATCCACAGTTAGTTTGAATCTTGACAACTGTCAGTTTAGATCATCTTCTCCACCAACCCTATACAGGAATAAGCAAGCTTGAGTTAAAGGATGAGTTTGGTTACTTTAAATTAATACAAATAGGTAGAGTTTGGGATAGACTGAAAACACAATCATTATATTTTTGTTGTATAAAGACACATTTATGATTAACCCTGTCTCTATAAACCAACCAAGTAAGCTTTAAATTGCAGTTAGTTGAGTTTTACTGTCCTTATTTTATTACAAGCATTCTCAGGTTCTCTCTATATATGGTTATTGGGTGCCATTATTTAATTTATTCTGGTTTGACTAACGTTTCACCTCCTGGTCCTCTTCTCACCTTCACGTAGAATACAATTTACATATAAAAACTTTATGTATGACTTAATTATAAACTCATGTATAATACACCTTGTGTAGACTTCACACTAAAACATGTCTTACAGAAAACTAGAAATGTGCCAATGCACAAAAACATTCAGATACATAAATCTATGCATAAGCAAAACTCTACGCATTTTCCCTTTGTAGATACCAATCACGTGAATTTTAAAGCACATGCACTAGACTATAGCCCCACACTGACTCCTCCCAGAATTTCACCAATTTGAATATGCAAATCAATATTCATAGCCATTCAGTGTTTTGTTAAAAGACAATGGCAAAAGCATGTGTAAGAAAGGAATTTCAGGGAATGCGAAATTAATCTCCTGTTCAGTGAAGGAGAGGCAAGAAAAATATACTATTTGTTGGCTTAAGCAGTGGTATAAGCAACAAAAGGAAACTGATGGAGTAGCACAGCATGGCAGAGGCACTCAAAAGTTCAACTTCAGAAAGTTGTGCAGTGCCCAAAATAAAAAAAAGATCTGGTCAGATATCAAAGTCGACTTGAAAATGCAAGTCGCAGCATACCATCTGAGTGACAACACCACTGAAGGAGGTGTTGGCATTTTACCAGTGGGTGAGGAGGACTCCAACATCACTGTGGGTTAAGGTGAGTTTTAATTTTTTTTTGCTTACCATTATCCATACACATGTAAATAATTTGCATGTTTAATAAGACAAACAAGCAGGCAGAAGATGCAGTATTACAGACAATATTAGAAAAGGTGTCCCCCATGCTAGGGACGCGACTGTAGGCGGTAATGGTGCAGCTGTGCCAAGCTCATTGTTGTGTGCTGCTACGCACATACCTCTGCCTCAGAAAACTCGATGCAACCATCTGGCCATGTGCTGACGGGCACTGTTCTGGAGTCACAAAATGCAATAGTGGATGCTGTAACAGATGTGACCAGTGAACTAAGGAATAAATGAAATGAATTGGTTAAAAAATGAATGCTTCATCTGATCACCTGTTTTTACATTATGCTAATTACATTCAAAAAAAGTTATAACGCTGTCAAACTTGGTAGATCACTTAGTGGGTCAGGGTGTGCCACATTATGCAGCACGCTACATGCTTGCACAATGTGACACACTTTCAGTGGACTATAGAGCAGCACTCCACCAGTCTTATTCATGCAGCTCCAACAGCCCTTAATCTGTCCTGTCGTACATTCTACCATCACTCAAACCCAAGAGTGGAGGTCATTACGTTAAACTTGTTCAGTCAGACGGTTGGCAAGCAGGGTGAAAAGCCACGTATTCAGCAGGTACCTGGTGTCACCTTAGTAATCATGTTATATGGTTACATCATACAGATAACTTACAATTTTGACAAAGGGGTAATATTAAATGTCTTATCTTACCGAGAAGTCAGCCATCACACACAACACCATTTTCAAGTTTGTTACATGAATCATGAGTTGAGCCAGGTCTTATTGCCACAACATTACTGAGATGCATTTTCATATCACAACTAACTTTCCCATTAGAGTAGAAATGCTTTCTATTTACAGTACATAAGCAAATTCATTCTCAGTAGGTGCCTTTATAGCAATGTGTGTGCAGTTGACCCCTCCGATTATATTTCAAAAACCAGACGTTCCTGCAAATTGCACTTTGATGTTTGCCCGTTCAACCACAGTGTAAGTAAATCTTATTTGTCTGCATGACAAGCGGATAATACATTCACATACAGCTGGTATGGAGTGACTCAGTGATGACTGAGAAACACCTGAGTGGTTAGCCAGTTCACGTTGAAAAGCTGCTATGGCTCAAAGCCCGAGGGTAGACAAAACTTGCGAAGGAACAGGTACAGCACAATTCCTCACAGTCTGCCTCTGTAAAGCTGCCACCAGTTCAACACTCAGCTCCAAGACGATAGCTCTTGGAAATATAAATCACCTTAGAATCCAGTCACCATCATGGTACAAAATGTCAGTATGATCTTTAAATGCACACTCTCTTCTAATTCTTCCATTTGCAATGTTTTCTAACAATTCTAAAGGAACCATGGTAGTTGGAACAGTTTGGCCATTCCGTGCACCATTATATTGTTTCACATTGATTACATTCAAGTGCCTTAAATTTGTAAATGATATGCAATTAATTTCTGTGTATTTGAAAAAGCCCTCGTCATGGATGCAAATCTAAAAAAAGAAAAGGAAACCACACAGAAACAGTAGTGCTGCTTTGATGCTGGGTGCTGCCCATTTGCAAAACCAAGAAGAAACATGAGTACACATGGTCTGAGGCCGCAGTGAAAATGTAGTGTAACGCCAAGTTTAGTTTTTATACATCTTAACGTGAGCTTGGAAACAGGCTTACGCAACATTTTTGTGCATACACACCGTTTATACAATGAGGCCCTAGTTTTTTCTTGTCTATTCCAATAATAGTTTACAATTATGACACAGATTTTTTTTTTAAGCAATAACATGCAAATGATTAGACAGACAATGTTAAAGAGTTGGGGCCTCACCCAGTGACCCCATATACTCGAAAAGGAAAAAAATAATCAAAATCAATAGCAAAGAGCATCTTTTCAGATGGGAGTTCCACAGTGAACTGACTTCAAAATGGTTGAGCTTCCAGTTATATGTCCTTCCAGCAGGAAGAGGCGGGTCAACTGGACAGACACCAGAAGTGACATCAGAGACATTATGGCTGTCAATTATCTGGTCTGCAGCAGGAGAAAGAGAACAGACATTAGAACGCAGTGCCAACCCCTAGAGTGGCGGGTAATTACAATCACCAGAGCCCTTAAGCTGTCCCATATGTGCATGCTTGTGACAAACAATATGTTTGAGCATTCATCTGTTAAAAAAAGCCCAAATTTGTTCATCCAACCTTAAATAACCACAGAATTCCTCTACCAATATCCATCCATCTATCTTTCCTCCCATTTCCTATCCAGTTTTTCTGTTCAGGGTGGTAGGGTACCATCTAGCAGAATTTAGACAATTAATATACTTCTATGTGAGTTTAAAATAATGGGATTTCACTGTTTCCAATGCAGGCATATCAGGAAGTGTTTGAGTATTTCATTGAAGACTTCAAGACATACAAGCCTCTGTTATCAGCGATCAAGAATGAATATGAAGTCACCTTGGGTAAGACATCTTAATAAAAGGACAAACTTCTATATCAGTATTAAATGATAAGACAACAGTGAATGAGCATGGGCCATATGTGACTTATTATATCAATAGCTAAAATATTTATTTTACTCAAAATTACTTTAAAGCTGAGGACAGAAGCTAAGCAGAGAAAACAGTCATAAATTAATATTCATTACAATGAAATGTTGGCCTCTTCAGCTGATCACTAATGGTTAAATGTAAAAACAATTCTACTTTTTAAACATTTGTGCATTTAAGAACTATGCCTGTGGGTTTTAATCTAATGTCTGTACGAAGCCAAATTGCATATTTTTTGTTCACATAATGTATCCGGTAATGACTGGCATAATTCTTAAGCATTCAGTTCAGTTTATTTGTCACCATACTGTACAGTATTTGTTTCTCATCCCACTGATTCAGAAACATGAACCAACAATATAATACTTGTACAGCCAAAGACAGATTGCCCATTGGAACCAACATGACAGTTATCAGTGGGCCGCTGTCTTCATGGACAGTGCTGTTGGGCCACAAACTGAGACTGAGCAAGTGAATGAGAGAGTCGTTAACTGAATGGTCAAAATTGCATCCACAAGATCCCGTTAAACCCCAAGCCATTAGCCACCAATCTAAACCTAACTGTAAAACTTATGTGAGAGATGCAATATCTTAAAAAAATGTAAATAATTCCAACAAGTGGCAGCAACATGTAAAAATATTTGCAAAAAACAGCAAGCATAGTTGGTGAGGGGAGCAAGGAAAAAGCACCTGTAGGAGTATCAGAGAGAGTCATCGGACAGGGCTGTATCTGTATAGGCTTTTATCTGTTGTAATGGAGAAGCACGTAAACTAAAAAGATATTGTAAGTCCTCAAAAAGACCAGGCCAGAGCCTTACCTAGCCTGCCTAAAATAGGCCTCTCTCTAGGCAGCCTGACCTCCCAGGTCCACAGACAGAATTAAATGGAGAACAGTTCAGATTATTTCAAATGTCTCAAAATATATTGAAATACCTCTTAAGGAAAACACATGTAAAAAAAATCTTTGAGAAACAACCCTACAAAGATTTTTTTTATAAAATAAGATTTTATTAATTAACAAACAATGTGAAAAAGGCAAAATAAGGCAAAGGGACTTACCTAAAAAGGCCTATCCAGGTGAACAAGTCCAGATCTGTAAAACAAGAATAAACTCCAAGAAGCCCCAGCAAAATGAATACTCGCAACAAACAAAGCACGCTCCAACCTTCGATGTACCACTGTAGGGTCCAGCTGCAGGTTCAGAAACATAAAGGCTGAGGACAGTCCTTCAGGGATGACTTCAGAGTGGCTCCCCCTCCTGCGATCCCACTCACAAAACACAAGGCACGTCAAAAACAAACACAAGACAATAATAATAAATAAACCAACTCAGTTTCTCATGTCACCCCCAAGAAAACGCAAGGCTGGAATTGCTACCAAAGGAGGTTCAGGTAAATATGCGTAAATGGTCTGAGTACTGTATTTATACCAGTGTGATATTTCAGTTTTTTAATTTTTAATACATTTGCAAAAAAATACCTAAAATCCTGTTTTCTCTTTATCATTCAGGAGGTATTATTTGCTGGCTGATAAGGGAAAACCTGAATTTAAATGATTTTTGCATAAGGCTGCAACATAACAAAATGTGAAAAAAGTAAAAAAGTCTGACTACTTTCTGAAGGCACTGTACAGTAGGTGATGGTATAGAAAGTGTAGGTCTAAAGTTTTGGGTGTAAAATCTGTTTTGCTGTCGTTTTATAGACTTCTATGGCTTTGCTTACTGCGTGCGAGAGGGCCAGACAGTTCATTACTAGGGTGTATGGGGTTTCAGACCATGGAAGATGCTTTCATCATGCATTTCTAACACATTTGTGTAGTATGCTATACAAATTCATTCCAGCCACCTCACTTGTATGTTAAAGTAAAAGTTATTACTAATTGCTAAACAGATGTTCATTTTCGTGATCTGGTGCCCCCTTATTAGTGGCTGGTATAATATTTCTTCATAGTGATTTTTTTTTTACTTTCTCCATTTTCAGCCCAATTGAGAGAGCGAATCCGTATGCTGGAACCTTTAAGAGCAATGCTGGTCACCCTTTCAGAACAATGTGATCAAAAAATTTTGGCATTAAGGGAGGAAGAGAGGGGTGAGATGAATGCCTTGAAGCAGGAGAAATCCCAGCTGTTGAAATGCATTGAACAAATGAAGGAAGATAAACAAGCTCTTCAGACCCAAGTGAGTAATTGTTGTAAGCACTGCTGGGCTCAGTAAGGCTAAGGCACTGGACTGTAAGCTAACGAGATGCGGCAGGAAGGGCAGGTCCAAGAGGTCGGACACCGGAAGTGACGCCAGAGATGTTAGGACCGCCAATCTTCCGGTCTGCAGAGGGAGAAAAAGAGAAGGCATTATACACAGCGCCAAACCTTTTCAGCCGTAATTACCATCAACTGAGTCCTAAAGCTGTCTCCCAAACACACACCCGTGACACAGCTTAATACACTTGTTTCTAGATTCATAATGTCATAAAACTGAGTCTATGATTACAATGTAACTCTTGCAGTACTGGTCAGCTTAGCTTAAAAAGATTCAGCAAATAGGCTGTTTTAAAATGATGAACAATTACTGATCATTAATTTATCCATCAATTCATTTACTGACCATGTTTTTCCAAGAACAGGGACATGGCAGAGCCAAAAATCTTTGTAATGAGGCAAACTACTATACCTTTAATATTATCCATCCAACTATTTCCTACCTCACAGGTTTGACGGTTGGAATAAACCAGAGCCAACAACCTTAAATAAAAAGCAGTAGTCAGTCCTGGAAAGGGTGCCAGCCCATCTCATGGGACAAACCCAAACTCACTCACACCAAACAAACATTAGAGTTGGTATTTACCTTGCACATACTTCTTTGAGATGTGGGATAAAAATTCTAAAAAAGATTTGAGATCCATCTGTAGAAAGAGTACGGCTGGATTCATAGCTATGTGCATGAAGAGATCTGAAGTAATGTATGTGTGTGTTTTGTGCATTGACATGCTTTAGGTTTCTGCACTTTCATGTACCAATTCCACATGCATCCGCCTGTTATATGGTGTTTAAGTAAAGGTCAGGAGTCATTTACAGTGCTGTGCAATTTCTTGAGCCACGTGAGGTCGGTTGTAGTTGTTCTGGTAGTGCAGTGCCCCCTCTGCTAGTTTGGATGGTAATGGTATACACAAACACACTCACTGAACAAATTCTTGGAACCACTATACTAATACTGGGTAGGACCTTCTTTTGCTCTCAAAACAGCCTCAATTCTTCATGGCATGGATTCCACAAGATTTGGAAACATTCCTTCGATATTCATTTCCATGATGACATGATTGCATTACGCTATTTCTCCAGTACATTCTTACTGTGAACCTTCCCTTCTACCACATCCCAGGGGTATTATTTTGGATTCAGATCTGGTGAACTAGGAAGGCCACTGAAAAACACTGAACTCATTCTCTTGTTCATGAAACTGGTTTGGGATGACTTTTGCTTTGTGACATGGTGCATTATCATGCTAGATGTAGCCATTAGAAGATGGGTAAATTGTGGCCATGAAGGGATGCACATGCTCAAGAACAATACTCAAATAGCGTTGTGGCATTCAAGTAATGATTGATCAGTATTAATGGGCCTAAAGTGTTTCAAGAAAACATTCCCCACTCCATTACACCATCAGCACCAGCCTGGACTGTTGACACAAAGGCAGGTTGGGTGCATGGATTCATACTGTTGGTTCCAAATTCTGACCCTATCATCTGTGTGTCACAGTGGAAATAAATATTCATCAGATGAGGCTACGCTTTTCCATTCTTCAGGTGTTCAGTTTTGGTGAGCCTGTGCCTACTGCAGTCTCACCTTTCTGTTCTTAGGTGACAGGAGTGGAACCTGACGTGTTCTTCTGCTGTTACTTGTAGCCCATCTGTATAAAAGGTCGATTTGTTGTGCATTCTGAGATGCTTTTCTGCTCACCACAGTTGTACAGAGTGGTTATCTAGTGGTTGTGTTACCATAGCCTTTCTCAAACCAGTCTGGCTATTCTTCTCTGACTTCTCTCATAAACAAGCCTTTCCATCCACAAAACAGCTGCTTACTGTTTTTAGTTTTTCCACACCATTCTGACTAATCTGTACAGACTGTTGTATGTGAAAACACTAGGAGATCAGCAATTAAAGTAATCAACCCTGCCATTCTGACACCAGCAATCATGCCATTCTGTTTGATGTGAATATCAGTGGAGGCTCCAGAACTGCATCTGCATATAATACGCTACCATGGCTGTCCATTTGTCTGTCCAGGATTTTAAATCACCGGTAGCTCGCAAACCGTTTGACCTATTGACCTAACATTTGGTACACATACAGTATGCAACGTGACATCCACTATCTGCTTCCGCGGTGATGATTGACCTCCAAAATCAAACGTCAACCCAGCATTGTCAAGGTCAAAAATCAAATAACCTGTAGCCTGATATTTGGTACACATATACTAACTATGCTGAAACTCTGCACTACAGCTTTATATTAAAAGCGAAGAGTTTTGGAATTATTACTCTTTTTATTTTTATTTTATTTTATTGTAGAATCAACTCTCGGCAGTGGCCAGCAGGGCGACTGTGCGGTGCATGCATACGGGCGCCGTTCTCATTCCCTACCACCTTCGCCATCACTTCCCCTACCTCTTCATATTTTAAATCATTCTTGAGGGAGATTGAAGACTTAAGTGCCAGCTTAAGAGAAAAATTAAAGAAAACATATTAAGTAACTGCGACACAAACTCTGACTTAATCGAGTTTAATGTGAAAAGATGCTGACGAAAGAAGTGGGCCGCTAGGGTGGAGAAAAGAAGAGCTCCTCAGGAAGCAGCAAGCACATCAACCTCTGAGCAAACGAATGTTAAACGTACAGAGAAAGAGAATGAAAACTAGGAATGCTGAAGTCAAGTGTATTCACTGCACGTTATCACGCAGTGCGCAGTTACTGGTATGATATATTTAGGAAGGGCATACATGGAAATATTTTGTATGTATATATATTTAGAGATACATTTACAGTGAGGTCCATAAATATTTGGACAGAGACAACTTTTTTCTAATTTTGGTTCTCTACATTACCACAATGAATTTTAAATGAAACATTTTAGATGCAGTTGAAGTGCAGACTTTCAGCTTTAATTCAGTGGGGTGAACAAAACGATTGCATAAAAATGTGAAGCAACTAAAGCATTTTTTAACACAATCCCTTCATTTCAGGGGCTCAAAAGTAATTGGACAATTGACTCAAAGGCTATTTCATGGGCAGGTGTGGGCAAGTCCGTCGTCATGTCATTATCAATTAGCAGATAAAAGGCCTGGAGTTGATCTGAGGTGTGGTGCTTGCATGTGGAAGATTTTGCTGTGAACAGACAACATGCGGTCAAAGGAGCTCTCCATGCAGGTGAAAGAAGCCATCCTTAAGCTGCGAAAACAGAAAAAAAACATCAGAGAAATTGCTACAATATTACGAGTGGCAAAATCTACAGTTTGGTACATCCTGAGAAAGAAAGCAAGCACTGGTGAACTCAGCAACGCAAAAAGACCTGGATGTCCACAAAAGACAACAGTGGTGGATGATCGCAGAATCATTTCCATGGTGAAGAGAATCCCCTTCACAACAGCCAACCAAGTGAACAACACTCTTCAGGGGGTAGGCGTATTGATATCCAAGTCTACCATAAAGAGAAGACTGCATGAAAGTAAATACAGAGGGTGCACTGCAAGGTGCAAGCCACTCATAAGCCTCAAGAATAGAAAGGCTAGATTGGACTTTGCTAAAGAACATCTAAAAAAGCCAGCACAGTTCTGGAAAAACATTCTTTGGACAGATGAAACCAAGATCAACCTCTACCAGAATGATGGCAAGAAAAAAGTATGGAGAAGGCGTGGAACAGCTCATCATCCAAAGCATACCACATCATCTGTAAATCACGGTGGAGGCAGTGTGATGGCTGCCAGTGGCACTGGGACTCTAGTGTTTATTGATGATGTGACACGGGACAGAAGCAGCCGAATAAATTCTGAGGTGTTCAGAAACATACTGTCTGCTCAAATCCAGCTAAATGCAGTCACATTGATTGGGGGCGTTTCATGATACAGATGGACAATGACACAAAACATACAGCCAAAGCAACCCAGGAGTTTATTAAAGCAAAGAAGTGGAAAATTCTTGAATGGCCAAGTCAGTCACCTGATCTTAACCCAATTGAGCATGCATTTCACTTGTTGAAGACTAAACTTCAGACAGAAAGGCCCACAAACAAACAGCAACTGAAAGCCACTGCAGTAAAGTCCTGGCAGAGCATTAAAAAGGAGGAAACCCAGCATCTGGTGATGTCCATGAGCTCAAGACTTCAGGCTGTCATTGCCAGCAAAGGGTTTTTAACCAAGTATTAGAAATGAACATTTTATTTCCAGTTATTTAATTTGCCCAATTACTTTTGAGCCCCTGAAATAAAGGGATTGTGTTAAAAAATGCTTTAGTTGCCTCACATTTTTATGCAATCTTTTTATTCAACCCACTGAATTAAAGCTCAAAGTCTGCACTTCAACTGCATCTGAGATGTTTCATTTAAAATTCATTGTGGTTATGTACAGAACCAAAATTTAAAAAAAAGTTGTCAAAAATGTATGGACCTAACTGTAAATATATTGTGCAAGATAAGCAAAAGACATACTCCTTGAGTGATTCTCAAACCAAAAATAATGCCAAAAAGCCTAAAAACAATAGCGGATTATTTAAAAGAAAATAATGGGAAGGTATGTCATTTGTCAGATTTCTTCTGTACTTGTGTTCTTATAAACAAATGCTAGTCAAAGTACAAAATCATAACCAATACCTGACACCATTCTGGACTTTGCAAATACTGGGCTGCTGTCCCTAACTTTTTGTGGAATGACCTCTCCAATTGTCCATGTCTCCATAGTGTACCCAAGCACCAAAGCTTTCCCTTTTACAGAATGTTCCACTTCAGCGTCTGGCATGTGCCTGATGATGATAAGGCTCTGGTTACCTGCAATCCTGTAATGAAAAAAGTAGTTTCAAAAACAAGATGGATATGTTACTTCTCAGTTATTTCTTTATACAGCCCTTTCAGTTTAGATTTTGGAATCATATTAGTCTATCAAATTTCTGTTAAAGTCTGAAGCTTTCGACCTGACAGGAAACGACTCCTTTATTGACTGAAAGTGGCCTGCTCAGTTGTCACACACGTGGCTGTTCTTGACGGTCAGATTTATGACCCTGAAGCTATTTTGTTTCCTGTTGAACACTTGAACAGGTGGCTAAGCTACAGGAGGATCTTGCTGCTCAGTATCTACTGTACCGAGAAGAATGTGATGCCCGCAAGCTGTTAATCGTGGAGATTAGTGACTTAAAGCACATGCAAGAGGAAGTGAAACACTCTCACAGAGAAGGTAATGTGGATTCTTTGCCAGCACTCTCACAAACAAGATGCCTTATGAATATTTATAATAAGATTTTTTCCTGCTGTACACCTCATTTAATTTTACTGTGTTTTATTTTCTGTGAGTATTCATAACCTTTACAACAGTCTCGCCAGGTGAATTGTTACAAATTAGAACTATTTTTACAACCTTTAAATTTTGGGATCATTTGCACTGAACACCTGTTGAAATTGTAAGATCCTGCACTGCTTTTAATGACTTGTGCTATTTAGATTATTAAAGGGATGAACAAGTTATTAGATAGCTGCTGGACGCATTCATCATGTTTCACTAATCATCATCATGGCTAGTCAGATTTGTGCTTCACCTCTGTCCTTTATCACTTATGTAGAGGAAACTATGGAGGATGCAGTCAAGTTGAAGTTAGCTCTGAAAGTCGCCCGGGAGGATTTGACTCGATTGCAGGTGGAGCTGAACCAGATGCGGGCAGATTATGGTGAGGTGGTTCCACGCCGGGATTTCGAAGCACTTGAGAGAGACTACAACATGGCAATAAAGAAGGTATGCTGTAAATACTTATGTTTTTGAGATTGGGTGTAAATGTTTTTTGATGTACAGTGTGCCTTTGAGTAATTTCATAGGCAGGTTCCCGTTTCTAAATACAGGTTTGTCACAATTGGTGCGTTCCTAAAGTGTAAGTAAATTGTGACTCAATGGAAGAGTCCACTGATGTTATTGCTTTGACAATTCATAATTATAGTGTCAGGATCTTGTATACTAATAAAGGAGGGCCCTGAAGTGGCCAATACCCAAGCAGAGAGAGGGGGCATCAGTTGATTGGAGGGCAAATACAAATCTGCTGGGGCTACGGCTCTTCATTCTGTCCTTGGCATCATGTATAACCTTACTAGGCGAAAATCTGTGCTTATCTTGCAATGCAAATTCAGTTCAGTTTATTTTTGTATAGTGCTCTCGATTGAGTGCAGGCCCAGATCACTGTAACAAAGAAACACTTCTGAAAACCGGGCCCAAGGTATCATTTAAATCCTGAATTTGGGATAATCTGTTTTAATGAGATTTCTGCCTGCAGGTTACATGAGCTGGTTTATGAAAAGTTTGCATTAAGCTTGACAATACGTACACAGAATACATGTAAGGAAAATACTGGTTGGTGATAATGTATGTGTTAGGTTTTATTAATAATGCTAATTCTTCATGATTTTTACAGTGAATATGGCTTGATGAGCACATTTGGGCTAAATGGCCTATTCTCACTCTTGTCTAAATGTGTCCTTATGTTCACACATAACACATCATGGCTAAATAAGACCGGATTTTATGCACTTTGTGGATGTTTTTAAGCAGCTCCTAAAACCCCACATTAAACTGTGATGCTAAGAAAAAGACCTTAAAGTTATTCAAAATCGCCACTTAACTGTCAGAATCATTTTGTTCAGCATGACAACAATCACTTTGTACAGCCTGAGTAACAGTGAATGAATCGCTCTTATTGAACAAATCTTTTCTGTGAGTCGTCTGACAGTCCTGAGTGAACCGATTCAGCTTAGCTCACCTCTAGTACTGGGGTGCCTGTGTGATGTCACCAGCGTTTTTGTTGTTAAAATATATTACAGTAATTAGGCTTTTGTACTGTTTGTTTTGTGGAGTGTTCAATATATAAATAGAATAGCAGATATGAATGCATTTTGTGTCTCTTTGTACATTAACAGCATTCACATAAAACTACACATTTTAAAAATAAATAATTCCTAGCAATTATGTGTTATTTTGAACTTTATGTTGTTCATATGAATGAGATGTTTCTACAGCTGGTTTGGAGTCCACCTTTCATTCATTTCATTTGATATTACCTGATTAGGAAAGACACACACCTGTCTGTAGGCTGTCCCCCACTTGACGATGTGTATCAGAATAAAAACCAAGCCGTGACGTTTGAAGGAAATTGTCTATTGAGCTTTGAGACAGGATTCTGTTGAGGCACAGATGCGGGGAAGCTACACATGCAGAAAAAAATCGGCAGCATTGCCGGTTGCTAAGAGTACAGTGGTCTTCATAATTCTTAAATGGAAGAAGTTTGGAACAACCAGGCTAGGGATTAGTAAGAGAAGTGACCAAGATCTTGACGGTCACTCTGGCTGAGCTCCAGAGAACCTGTGCATTGATGGGAACTTCCAGGACAATACCCATTATTGCAACATTCCCCTGATTAACGCATAATGACGTGACGGTAAGACAGAAGCCTCTACTCAGTAAAAGACACATGGGAGCCTTCTTGAAATTTGCACCTAAAAGACTCTCCGACTGCAAGAGACAAGATAAGTGTCATGTCCCGAGGTAGGCAGTGCTTATCATCTGCACAATACAATTCTAATGGTGAAGTATGGCGGTGGCAGCATCACACTGTGGGGATGTTTTTCAGCAGCAGGGACTGACTGTGGGAAAGTTTAACAGAGCAAAGTACAGGGATGTGCTTAACGAAATTCTGCCCCAGTGTGCTTTGGACCTCAGACTGGGCTGGACATTCAGATTCCAAAAGGACAATGGGACTAAGCACAAAGCAAAGACAACAATCTCTGGGAATGGCCTTTGAGGAACCTACAGACATCTCTGACAGACAGTGTATCCTTCTATCTATCTATCTATCCATCTATCTATCTAGAACTATCTACAGACAGACAGACATCTATCAGATCTATCTATCTATCTATCTATCTATCTATCTATCTATCTATCTATCTATCTATGTGGTACCAGCAAGAGAACTCCACTAGTGTGAAATGGTGACACAGCTACACAGGTGTGCACAGTCTGTGGTGATGCAGCAGGGGGCTCGCCAGTTTTTGCTTTGGCATTCTGGGCTATTGAGTGTGGTTTAATATGAGGAAAAAAATCATTTAAATGATTTTTGCATAACGAAACAACATGACAAAATGTCTGAATACTTTCCAAATCCACTGTATGGTTGTGATTTTTCCAAAGAGAGACCCCTTTCACCCCCCACCCCTAAAAATCTTCCTGTCACTGCCCCTGATGAATCAATAGATTCATTTAAACAAGTAGTATGGAGGAATCAAATCAGTAAAGTGAGTCTTAGGGTCAATCACTGCTAAGTAACACAGATTATGACAGACGCCATTTCTTAAATTCAAGCGCTCTTTTCTTTCAGTGTATTTGCCCCAATCTGTGTTTGCCGTAACTAATCTACTGTCACTTACAAATGTATGCTGCTGCTAACTTGAACAATTCCATTTTTAAAACATATTGAGTGTACTCACGTCAACCCAGGGAGGACTTTTAAAGATTTTTCACTGAATTCTTTCGGTTGTGTCTTTCTTCTTTCACAGACTGAAACTGCAGAGAAAGATTTTATGCTAACGAAGCAGGAGCTTGACACAGTACTGGCTGTTCATAAACAAGTTCTGCATGAAAAAGATCAGTTTAAAGTTGAGCTTGAGCGACTTAAAGGCACTTTAACCCCGAGACCAAACTGGAGCAAATGCGCAAGTATGAAGGTTTAAGATGACGTCAGCACCCAATTGATGAGCTTCATTACTATGAATTAACTCCAGCAGATCTCTTCTTTTTTTTGCTCATGAGAATGTATACATTTTTTTTTTTGCTGTCCCCAACCTAACCTTTAAAGGTCTTTTCTTCAAACAGATGTCATTCCTGGTGGTGCTGAACACTGGAGTTCAATTTCAGAGGGTAGGACAAGTGACCAGTTACTGAACGTGCTGTTGGGCGAGATTCAAGGAAGGAAAGGCAAAGAGGAGGACTTATTCATTGGACTGGTTTGTACGACACAGGGGAATATACAGGCAATATTTTCCTTTTTGGGTTTTCTTGAGTTGTACACATGGGCCTTTTTTGTACCAGCTTTGTCCATTCAGGAGATGTTTGGAGACTAAAGTCTACCCCACCAGTATTGGCCACAAGACAGAAATGACTCCTGGATGAACTCCAGTCTGTCACCTAGGCCAACTCACACATGTATTCAAGCTCACTTGAGCAGGAACAACCAGGCACTCCCAAACAGTTTAACACGTACAAGCACCTCACCGATCAGGTGTTCTACGTTCAGACACAGCACCTGGCTACTGGGGGTGAGGAATTAGCATTTCTCCTTGTGGCTTTGTGGACATTCTGGCTTCAGTTTTTTGGCATGTGAGCAATGAACTTTTTCTTTGCATGTCTTCTCTGAACACTAACAAGAATGCAATAGCAACACAGATACACACAACACAAAAAATATATATATTTATATATATATATATATATATATATATCTCCATCCACATTGGATGCAACATTATATATACTGCATATATAGATAAATGTATAGCATAAAGTCAAAGCTACACAGGAGTCACTTAAAAACCACAATGTTAATGTGCTGGAATGGCCGAGACAGTGTCCTGATCTCAATCCAGTTGTGAACTTGTGGCTGGACTTGAAGAAGGCTGCTCACTCAGGATCCCCATGCAACCTGATAGAACCTGAGCAGTTTGGCAAAGATGATTGGGGGGAAAAATGGCAGTGTGCGGATGTGGAAAGCTGATAGAGGCCTGTGCACACAGATTCAAAGCTGCCAAAGTATTCTGTATCTACTAGATACTGACCTGAAAGAGGTGAATACTTGTGCAATCAGTTATTTTGTTTTATATTTGTAACTAATGTACACCACTTTCCAGTGATCCCTTTTTACTTTGATATTGAAGAGTCTTTTTCTGGTGCCCAATGTCAAAAAAAGATAAATTAAACACTCTGTGATTCAATGTTGTACAACAGTAAATGTGAAAACTTCTAAGGGCTGAGTATTTTTCATACTACAAAATTTCTTAGAATATTTGTTATTATGCAGTAATTGATTGCTCAGTTACTTTACAGTCTGAGTATAGAAGTTATCCCTGAATCTACTGGTACAAGTGCTGGTGGGTCCTGCATTCTTTGTCAGAAGGCAGGATTGCTGAGATCTTCAGTTATCTGGTTTGTCTTTCTAAGGCAGTGAGTGTTGTGAACCTGAACAGATGGCACCTCAGCATTGGTAACATTTTGTGCCACCTTCACTGCCCTCTGCAGTGCTCTGCGAAGATTGGGAGTGTTAGGTTAAATGGTGACTTGGAGTAGACCCTGTGATAGCTTTGTGCCTAATTTGTGCTGTGAAATCCCGAAAAGATATCAAGCAGGATTGAGAATCCCCTGTCAGGTTATAAAATTTCCCTTATTTAATAATGAAATCCTTCCTTTGGACATAATTAAAAATGAATTTGAATTTTGCATTAGAAAATGAGACTCCCCTGCAGAGTTACTGGGCCAGGAGAGGAGGTCACCAATCTGGTAGAGCTACTTCCCTTCTTGGTCAAAAGGAGCCAGTTAAGGTTGACGGGGCCTTCAGTGGATGCAACCAGCAGGTACTTGGCTGGACGAGGCCATCAGAGAGAAGCCACTGGACATGATGGAGACATCTTCTCTCTCAGCAGTCCAATTTGATCTCCTCAGGCTGTTCCTATTGCAGCCCTCACTGATGAGGAGCAAGTGTGAGGGAATAATTGTGAGGGCAACACTTCATATGACTAATAAAACTTTTAAGTGTTCAGAAACAAAATAACACTCTGACATTGGGTGATTGCTTCTAATAAGGGACTCGAGGTTGTAAATGCATTTTAATGAAGTGTGATGAAAACTGTAGTAAAGAGCAGCCCCTTGTGTTTGTCCAGGGAACAGAAGAGACGGTGCCTGTGTTTTTACGCTTTGATGGCCAGATAAGAAATCTGAAGTTGAAGAAACAGGACTTGATCCAAGTAATTAAGGAAGTCTGGGAAGAGAAGGTCTCCTCCGACCTCCAGGTACTTGAACATTCTACAGTTACCAGAAACACATTGTCATACAGCTCTTATATACACCAAAGAGGAAGAATTTATCTTTACTGACAAGTCTCTGCAATTTCACCACAGTTAAAGAGGTTCAGAAAAGCTCAGTGAAGGGGAAAGCCAATGACTTTGGGGAGTTCAGAGCTCATCTCTCTGCTTTCTGTGCCTAACTGACTTACTTTTCATCACCTTAATCACAGGATTCTGAAAATTGTGGAAGGTTCATCTCCACACATTGCCAGCTTTATATTATATTATATTATATTATATTATATTATATTATATTATATTATATTATATTATATTATCACAGTATAACATTTGAATCAGCATTAATTTATCCTCAATAGACAAATTAGGGTTAATAGACAAAGTAAAAACTCTGTAACCTCATGTTAAATTAAAGTTGTTGTCCATCTCACGTGTCATAAAGGAAGGGCATTAAGCCATAAAAAAATGTCTGCACCAATACCCACACAATTTAAGGAGAAGCCAGCCCACTTTGATGATCCTAGAAAATGGTCATTAAACTGCCAGAGAGACAGAGAAAGCAAGAGTTCTTATCTGCTTGTTGGGCCGTTCTTGTCACATGTACAGAGTAGGATGACATCCTTACTTGGATATGTTAGTCCAGATGTAACAAGATGTCGTAATCAGTCAGATGCATTTGTTTTTGTTAGTTTTCTGCTTTTATCCTTTACATTCATATATGATTATCCATTGACATATGTTAGTGTGGCATTTGGGGACGGAGAGTCTGAGACTGTTTAATCTTCATTGCAGAAGAAGACAGAGGCTCATTCACTTGGTAGACGGTGGTCCCTTTAGCTCAAATGGACAAGTGGCTGCTTATTGAGTCAGAGGACATGAAAAGGGAGAGTGGTTGGGCAGTCAGTTTCTTGGTGGTGACTTTTGGGCATGTAGTTAGGATGCCCACAAGTGCCTCACAGAAGAGGTGTACAAGTCACAGTGTCCTGGAAGAAGGCCAGGGGGTAGACTTGGGGCACAGTGGAGGAATTCTGTTTCTCTCATCTGGCCAGAGGAAGGTCTACACAAGTAAAGTGGGGGCAGAGAAGCCTGGTCAGCCCAGTTGTTTCTAATTTCTTTGTTATCAGTGGGCTCTACTCATGGCTCTTGCAGCCTCCTTAGCGTTATATATGTGTGACAGAAATATGTAAATATCAAAATGTCAACATAAATACAGTAGAAAAGGCATTTTAAGTGTCTACTGCTGTACAGATGCACAATTAGTACACATAATTCATGTTTTGAGAACAGCACCAACGCATATGTCAGTGTCACAATCTGGACAGTTGAAGTGTATTTTTTTATAAGCACTTTTCTTATGTTATTTCTGTTGATTGCTCATGGGAGGGTAGAATGTCAGTGACTGATCCGCACATGTACCTTGTGTGTGTTGGTGTAGGCTACCACAGCACAAGGCTTAATGACTTCCACATTCCCCAACATGAACATTGACAGTTTCTGCATTGTGAACAGTGCTTAGGGGGCTAACGTCTGGCTTTTCACTTGATCACAATCATTTCGACCTTTTCCCACACAACTTCTTGCACCGCATTGAAGCTTCACACGACAGAATTCACCAGCCATATCTTAGCAGTTCGGTCATACAGTTCCACGTGCATCAATTTCACCATCCGTGTCAATGTCTGATGACCAATTCACATTGCTTGTTTCAACTAATGGTTCAGTTTCAGTTTGTTCTAGAACTGCCTTTCAAGCTTCTCGTTTACAAGCCATTTTAATTTTGGTTGTTGGCTGTGCTCTACTCATGAATATTTATGAGTTATTAGAGTGGTAAACCACATAGAAACATTCACAAGTATTGTTTTAATCCCTAGATCAGTGTTTCTCACTTTTGGGTCACCGGTGGTTGTTTCAGCTACTGTGTTGTACATTCTCCCCCACTCAGTCTGGTGATACAATTGATACCACCACCTGATATTTTTCGTTTTCTAACTACACTTATTTTTACCAAGTGGGGTCCTCCCCCTGCTCTTTAAATCGTGGTGGTCATTTAACAAAGTGGGACCTCCCTGCTCTTTTGGAAATTAAACCAACACTCATCTTTGCTACACATATTTAGAATTTAAAAATAGCCATGTTGACATTGGTACTTTGACACCTAATTAAGAAATGGGTTGGAATTATCGTCAGCATTGCAAGTGTCTGTAGTTTTAAATCACTTCTGAACACAGATGTAACAATACCAATTCACTCGAAGTTCACAAAGCTGACAAAAGTAGTCCTCTCCTCGTTACACACATAATAAATCAAATGATGGAGAGTACATCTGTATGTTCTCTCGTAATGTTTGATTTACAAGTTGAAGTCACTGATTTGTTTTTGTCTCTTTTGCTTCAGAAGGGCCAGAGGTCTCAGCTTGGGGATTTTCTCCTAGAATACCTGCAGCAGCACCATGCAGGTGCAGTAGCTGAGTGGGCCTACAGCATCTACGAGAGCTGCCAGCTGTATAAAGACGAGGAATTTATCAATCTTTTCTTTAATGTGTTAACCAGGAAGGTAAGTGAGAAACAGGAGGGTGATATACAGGATATGTTTAGTATTTTGTGCTGATCTCTCATGCATGTTTTTCTCTGGCATGGTGAGGCCCAGTCAGCACTATTACATTTTTGTTTAGAAACACAGACATTAGTCTCCATTTTCAGCTTTCATCCACACCCCACTCTAGTGCCCATATACGTCTAAAACTGCAGTCTCAACATTGTAATGTGGATGTGTGTAAACAGTTTTTCAAAAATGCACACTCTAATCTCACTGATTCGTTAGTGCTTATTACGTGCCCCTGTACTGATTGGGCCCTACTCAATACATTGTCTCATTATCTGATTGTTCATCTTTAACAAAAGAAAACCACATGATGAACATAGAAGAGTTGCTTTACACGGTGCTTTGTATTTGTACAATTTGAATGCTACATACATGCACAAAAAGCAAATTTACCAGTTGCAATAAACCTGTGGCCAGTAGCATCACCAACCCTTCAAGGATTTGCCCGCATGCCCAGTGGAGGTGGATGTCTGTATCATAAACGTTTACTGTCATTTCAGTGTGGACCGAGATGCCTTTGTAAACAATGTCAAAATGCTTGTGTGGAGGGAGACCATTTTAGTTTAAAAATGCTGTTTTTGAATTGAAACGCTGTAGTGTGGATGAAGCCTGACAGTCTAAGGAGCAGAAACATCTCCTCGGTCCCCATTTGTAGTTAAATCAGTAAAAATGAAGTCTCATCAAGTCCATCGACTTGTTTGCCTGCACATAGACACTGAGCAGCCCAAAGCTAGATTGTTCTTCCACCCATAGTCTGAAACACACCCAAGTGTTTCAAATTATAAAGGGAATAAATAAGATGGGATTCAACCTTTACTTTAAAATTCCTCCCTCCTTTTGCTTTGATTTGTTAGATTTATGGAATGTTATCTGTTTCTAATTAAAATTAATAAAAATATAAGAAAATAAATGCCTTCCTCAACAAAGAAGGAAGTATTTCTTTGTGTTGAAATTGGTAGATACAGTGAAGAAGTTAAGTGTTGTAGCTTTAAGTAGAACATTCAGAACTCCAATGGTGTGTTCTGGACACATCCAATACATAAAATACGATGACTAACATTATGGCTGGCACCATTAGTTAGCTATACAACATCCAGAGATCCATGGTTCAATTCCTAGCCTTGTCATAGTTGGTGTGGGATGTGCATGCTTCCACATGCAATATCAATGAACATTAATTACAGCTTCTTTCCACATTCCAAAAATGTGCATCATAAATTGATTTAGTATCCTCAGAGCAAGATTACTTAAGATTCTTCTCACAGTGGCATGGATCAGAGGCAGTGAGGGTCTCAGGTCAATGTTTCCTTCTGGCAACCACAAATTCTTGCAGATAGACTCCGGCAGCAATGGGACACGTCCGAAATGATCTTGTGATCACGGAGCTGCTTTTATGTCAGCTTCTCCGGGTGGTCCTGTCCTTCTCGAGACAGGTCTCGACCACCAGGGAGCTTGTCTCTCTCAGGTTCAGACCCAAATGTGCTACACTATTATTTCCACAGCACAGTGAAAACAGCAAATTACAACAATAACGATGATCACCACATCACGTCACATTTTAAAATTCTACAGAGCTGCGACTTTCTCACAACTGGTTACTGGTGTTTAAACTCTGAAAAATGCATAAACAATAAATAGATCGTTTTTAGAGGATAGATAACTGTTTTTATTACTAGTTTCCAGTTATTTTTTTGTTTTAGCTTTCCTGGTTTAATGATTTTCAAGAATCATAGCAGCAATTTTACTAGGGAGCGTTAATCAATAATGTACATTGCAGTATCTAACTGAGTTATCATTGCCCCACTTTCTTCACCACTGCTCCCCACTTTATAGATGCTGAAATGTGGCGCTATGTCTGATCTTACCTTGCTTTCTGTCCACTGCTGTCAACCTGGATCAGCATGGAATGGCCATCAAAGCTGCAATGGCCAGGCTATAAGAATGCTGCATCTGCTCCTCCCAACCACACAAAATTTTAGAAGCTTCTCTACCACAATGGAGGACAATAACATTAAAATCTTTTGGTCACAGGTTGATGAAAGTGTCTATCATGGCCAGATTCATCTGCTTACACATCTGTTGAGGGAAATGACCAAAAGTGACACGTCAGAGTCTGGTTTTCTTAGCCAACAAGAGTTCAGGTAAGATCTTGTATAATACATTTGGAGTTGCATAGTTAGAAACATAAAGCAGGGATAAAAGATTTCATGGTAAGAATTTCGACAAGTCTCTACATTAAAAAAATTCTAAGTGAACTCCTCCTCGAGTGGGAAGAAGTTGTATTGGCAGCTACGGCTGTTTGATTACACAACGAATGATCTTGACGCAAGGAATTTACTTTTCACACTCTGAAGATTGAGAATGAAATGATAGCCAAGTAGAAAACATTTGGGCAGTTGTATCTTTTTTTTAAAGCATTGCAATCCTCAGCAGTTGTTGTCTCTCTACTGCTCCTGGTTAGGGTATTGATGACCAAGATTCTCCTTCAGTGTTGAACCTCTGACCTTATTATGACTGAGCAGAAACTTCTTTTTAACCACTTATACTTGTGACGTCGATGTTTCAATCACTACCCAGACCTCATGACTGTAACTGACAATAGGAATTTGGAGCGACTGCTAAACATGAATTCTTTATCTGAGCACATGACTCCATCCAGTTTCACCATCACCATTTAAGCCAACGTTCACAGTACTAATGGGCTAGCAGATCTTGAGATTCCATGTACCATTGCTCAAATACAGCTGCTTGAGGTGGAA
This sequence comes from Polypterus senegalus, assembly GCF_016835505.1. Classification (NCBI taxonomy): domain Eukaryota; kingdom Metazoa; phylum Chordata; class Cladistia; order Polypteriformes; family Polypteridae; genus Polypterus; species Polypterus senegalus. Next base: position 48,321,670 of record NC_053162.1, on the reverse strand, counting down.
TTGTATGCCCTCACCTAATCACCACTTGGCAAGCTAGCTTAGATGGGTAGAGCACCTACTGGACAAATATGAAAACTGGTAATGAAGGTGTGTATACCATAGATATCTCTTCAACTCTTACCTTTAAGAGCTTCTCCTGCATTTCGCAGAAAGGTTAGGGAAGTGAACAAAACGTGGCAGTCACTACAGTCCTCCAGGATTGACTTTGCAGCTCCCTGATTAACAGTAATAATCATATTTTGAGAGAAGGTGGCGATGTTGGAGGATAAATAAAGTGGAGTATTGAAGACCAGTTCATTCAAAAGTGTGGAGTCATGTCAGCTTCGCATTTAGTAAGATATCCGTAATCTGCAAGATTGGGGAAAATGAGCTCACTTGGCACAGCTATATCCCAAAACGTTTCCACGTTACATCAACAGGACTTGTATGAATTTGTATGAATGTGCTGTGAAATGGACCAGCATTCATTAGAGAATTGGTTCCTGTTTTGTACCTAATATTCCTCAGATGGACCCTGGCTTACTGGGAGAGGAAAACTGCATTAGGAATGGGGCTACACCTAACAAGTATATTTTAAATGATTAGTCTAGCAATTATTTTTTCGATTCATTGACTAATCTAATAAACCAGTAAACCCCCGATTCTCTAAAGAATCGCAAATCCAAGAATGGCAGTCACTTTCTTTTCCCTCCGATCTTTGGAGGGATGAAAAAATGATGGAGGGTGGGAGCATCCTGGGAAAGTTTTCATTTAATTAAATAAATATATTTGTACTAAAATTAACCAATTTATTAAAACTAAAATTGAAATGTAATTGTTATATCATTTAAGTCCAAAATGTCTTTGAGTTGCCGCACTTATAAGTAAAACAAATATCGGAGTAAATTGGAAACAGAAAATTCATATAATGTTAAATTCAAAATAATTAATCAAATATTTCCTTATAAACAACATTTTTGGTAAAGATGGTTTCCTGTCCTTGAATTAGCTCTCCCTGGTATGGAGTAGTTAAAACATTCACTTTAGGCCTTGTTCACACGGGCGTTAAAATCGAGCGTTTTTTGCGTTCGTAGTGTCCGGTGAGCGCTGAGTGTTTTCTACACGTAGGAGTCAATAAGAGTGTTCATGCGGGCTTTGGTGACGTGCGTTTGTCCGGCAGCGCGTTTATACGGCATCAAAAAAACGTTGCATGCAGCTTTTTCTTGGCGTTCAAAACCCAACGAACGCAAGGAAACCGCTTCTAGTTCGTTTTCTGCGCGTTTATTTTACGCTTCGGAGGACCAGATATATATTTTCATATTGCTTATTTTATTTTATTGTCTCATGTAATTTGTAAACCATGAACCTATTAATTTATGTTCTAATATAATATTTAATAACGATTATGTAGGGGGGGCAATCCATGGCGGGGGGTGGCATTTCAGTGCATAACACCGGTGTAAGCGCACACTCGACTACTGTTTCCTTACCTCAAAGTGACAAGTAGTCTCTCTTCAGGGCTAACACCAAGTCGCATATTGGTTGATCGGCATGCAATGTGGCATTGCACCAGCTGCAGCAGACAATCAAAAGTGCAAACCGACATCCGACAATAATTAAAAAACTTGCGCGGAAATTTTTGCATTTCTTCATAAAGCACAAAAAAACTTCCTTTAACCCGACGTTGTGCAGTCAGAGGATGAACCCAGTAGCGGCGGCGATTTTTTCTCTCCCTACGTCGCCAGTATTACGAGTATTTTTAAAACAAGAAGATTAATATCTAACATAGCAAAATGGTCCATATTGAAAGGAGGCACCTCAAATAAAACGACAAGGGCTTTCATATCCAGTTCCCGACACTGCCTCCACAGGTTAACACACAAACTACAATTTGGGCTGCAGGCTGGCGTTAGACAGAGACAAACGAACGCCAGTGTAGAAGTCAATCGATCGCCACCACAAAATGCAACATAAACGTCTAGGACGTTCAGAGCAAGTTCGTTTATCCAAAAACTTAACGCCCGTGTTAACAAGGCCTTAATGTCACACGAACGCCAGACTCTTGAAAAGGCAACATAAAGTTGTCCATGTCCAAATACAGGCTCAGATAGGTAAATCCCTACTTTGTCCATGGTTTGTCCTTGGGATTTGTTGATCGTCATGACAAATGCAGCCTTAATGGGAAATTGGTGTCGTTTAAGTTTAAAAGGTAATTTTGTCCCTACTTTAAGGTTAAGATTGTGTTGTGGTAATCCGGCCGGGCTAATAGTGTTTAAATATGGTAATGGGAAATTAAGATGCTCAGTTTCGTGTTCAGAATCAACACTGTCAGTACTTAGAAAGACGTGGCTTTCTCCAAGAAGCAATCCAATCACTTGGTTATTTATCTGGTCAGAATCAATAAGTTGTATATGCACCTACTGACTCTGGGAAGCCGCTGAGTTTGACTCTGGGGCGCTGAGGCGCTGTGCACGTGCGCTTTCGGTGCTGCTGGCCTCTGGCATCCATGCATATGTACAACCTTTGTTTAGTAATATACTGTACAGTAGATAACATGTATCTGCTTCAGAGACATCTGTTACTTTAAATGTAAGGCTGATGGGATTAAATGCATATTATCGGATGTTATGTATATTATGGGGTATACATGAAGGAAGTAAAAGGCACATGTGTTTCAGAGTCCTTCTAATAGAATAAAGCAGCAGAGCATATAACATGGTGTCAGCATTTTTAAAAAAAAACACTTAAAATATATAACATGATGTCAGAGTCAAAAAACTAAATACTAAAAATAAACAGTTATGGATTTTTCTGGAGTTCTTTCACCTCAAACTGACTGGGATTCAGTCAATTTACCAGACTTGTGGTGAACTTCAAAGAGCACGTACAGCTAAACTTCACAGGCCCACTTCAAGACAAAGGGTAAAATGAAAAGTGTAGTCACTTGCTGCTGTGGATTGGTGACAAAACACGGGACATCTACAACAGATGACAGTAAGAAATTATAAACATATTATGACTATTTTGAGGCTTATGTAATGCCAAAACCAAACCCGATATTTGTGCGCTACAAATTTAATGAAAAGTTACAGGCACCTGGTGAATCGTTTGAACAGTTCCTGACCAAGTTATGGCTGCTAGTCAAAGACAGAGGATAGCTAGAGACATCTGTCACTTTAAATGTAAGGCTGATGGCATTAACTGCATATTACGGGATGGTATGTATTTTATGGAATATAGATGGAGGAAGTAAACGCCTATGGTTCTAAATCTTTTAATAGAATAAAGCAACGGAACATAACAAACTTGTCAGTCAACAATAATAATTTTAACAAATATAAAAAAGCAATCTTGAAAAACATTTATCATTAAAATATAAACTGTATCATGTAGTAAAGTGCAAAAAGGAATGCAAACTCAAAATCTTTCCAAATCAAAAATGTGGCTTTTGATAACAACTAACTAGTATTCCTACATTGTTGCCGGGATGATGGGCCCTTTATGAACTTCAGCATTCAGGAAAACAAATAACTGTAAAATGCAGCGATTCACCAGTCTGAACTAACAAAAGTAATTTGAACATATGGTACTGTCCTGGTGGAGTCTTCATAGACAACTCCAGTATGCTTCTGTCTTAAGATGCTTCAGCATATATGTTGTGCTCCTATGATACGCCATTTCACATTTACAGAGTGTACAGAACGCAGTATTATTTGGCATTAGCTTAAAGTATTGCCATACTTTAGAGTTCCACGATCTTTTACATGAGGGACTTACAGATGAATTTGGCGCAGCCATGTTTAGTAAGAACTCGATGCTTCGGCATATGCCGCACTAACCAATGAATTTAAATAATCAACTATGTTGATGCGCCACATCAGCACTAATTAGTAAAACAAATGAAATGAATGGATGCCACAGACAAACCCAGATGGGTAGTGAAGGTATCCTGGAAAGACATAGTGGACTGCAGGTCCTTCATGTGAATTCTAAAGTATGGCAGTACTTTAAGCTAATGCCAAATAATACTGCATTCTGTACACTCTGTAAATGTGAAATGGCGTATCACAGCAGCACAACTTTAATGTATCACTTTCATCTTGAAAGAGGCCTCAGAAACAGTTTGAAAGGACCCCCGTCCAAGACCTTGCTTGTGCAGGTAGTTATAAAGAGATGTGGCTAAAAGATGGTCTGCCTAACATCTCAGCAAAACTTCCTTTAATGAGATCAGATATTTAAAAACAGTAAGAATTTACAGATGCTTTACACTTATATGGGTGTTTGGTTTAAAATATATAAATGCTGCACATAGTCTACTCTATTGTTAACCAAAATGTTGTGATTTCTCCAGTTTTGCATTACACAGAGCTTTTCCACTGAAGGATGAAGAGCAGATTGAAGAATTAATACAAGCTGCACATTCACAACTTGGAGCTGCTGAAGGCAACATCAACTACAAACTTTTGTTTTCCCAGGTACCACTATCAGTGATATCCCAAAGTACAATGTATTGTGGTATAGAGTGGCGAGTGCCGCTGCTTTATGGATCCACCTCTGGGCTTTTCTCTTCCTCATCTTTAAGAACATGCATGGGAGGTGGACTCTAATGGCCAAGTGTAACCGAATATGCATGAGGAGTGGTACTCGCACCAAAGGGCTTCCTGTGCTGTGCCTCCAATGACTCTGCATTGGGACTGTAAACGAGCAGTAAATGTATATTAGAACATAAATATAACCATACAATGTAAGGGTTGTCATGTGTGCACAGTACAGGGAAATCCTACTTGCATGGAATGCGACATGACACACTTTCCATGATTAATGAGCCCAACTACCTTGCATCAAATAATATCTTGATACTTTTTATCAAACGTCTCCAAGTTGCAACCAAAGGTGAGCTGTCACTGTTTTAAGTGATCAATTCTGGCCTTTTATTAATTTTTTTTGACAACTGCTAAAACAAATGACCCGGTTATATTATATCATGTGATTGCTCACCTGTTGATGTTCATTAGGCTTAGCTGCTTTTTAAGTGTTTATGAAAGCGTCAGAACTTACCAAAGCAAAGCTAACACAGGGAATTTCTCTAGATTTGTGAATTCAAGCTAACGTTAATAATGTACAATAAGAAATGGTATGTTAGAATCGTAGTATAGAGATTTATTACAGTAGGCACTGAATGTGGACACCAGGAGTTTGGTAGAAATGTCCTTATGGATTCCCTTATTTTGATTTAGGGGACTTGTGTTGTGTTGCTACGGGCAGTGTGCCCTTCCCTAAGACAACTGATAAGAACCGCTTGGTCAGGAAGAGAACAGAATGTGCTGGGCATTGGTCACTGGGATAATATCTGAAGGAGTTGAGTGGCCGCTCTGTATGTCAGAGAGAAGCTGCAACTTAACTTAGCCTTGTTGGTGTTGTGTGCTGAATAACTGGCATCCTCTTTAATAAAACCCCTGTGTGCGTCCAGGTGTCCGTGTGTGTGTGTCTTTTGGTGAAATGCGCATGCGCGAGGCTCGGTGCGACACGCACGACTGGCATCGTGGACGCACACACACTGGAAGCTGGGCACACAGTGAATGGCGTAGCCGTGGCTGTGCATGATAAGCAAATAAAGGACAGCATTGCTGGGGAGAGTGCTGATTGGGTAGTCGCGGCTGCGCACATAAAATACATTGCTGGGGAGATGACACACATACTGTCCCATGCATGTTTACTAACTAACTATCTACTAACAACATATCACCCAAAAAAAAGGACACGTCAAGTAGGACAAAAGAGACAGACACTCAAATCGTATATAAGCAACATCTCCTGGAAGAACGGTCAGCTCAGCAAGTAAACATCAACAAAAGAAATGCTGAAAGACAAAGAAAAATACGAGCAAATAGATCGATTGAAGAAAAAGAAAATGAGCGTCAGAATATTCCCCGTATTGATTTGGCTCCATCCTCTACTAATTTACCCTTTACCTTCAGAAGGCCACAATTTCCAGTTACATTAGCCTTTGCCATAACAATTAATAAAGCTCAAGGGCAAACGTTGGGAAAAGTTGGCATTTACTTGCCAGAACCAGTATTCAGCCACGGTCAGTTATATGTGGCATTATCAAGAGTTAGAAGTTTTACAGATGTTGTTGTCAACGTTGTAGATGGTTCTGAGCAAGGCAAACTGTTGCCAAACTCAGACAGAGTATTTACAAAAAATGTTGTCTATAATGAAATTTTATTGTAAAATTTCCTGAGGTAAAAAAATAAAAACATTTTCCTAAATATCTTCTTCGGATATTGTGTATTACAGATTGTTATAAAGTTTTACACTAAGGCAATATTAATTATACTTACTGTGTTATTTTTAATATTATTTTACTTTAGGCTTCTTGTAAAAATATTTTTAACAAAAAAATTAAGACAACAAACAGAATGAGGTCAAGGTCCCTTGCCATTTAATAACAACAACAACAACAACATTTATTTATATAGCACATTTTCATACAAACAGTAGCTCAAAGTGCTTTACATATTAAAGAATAGAAAAATGAAAGACACAATTATAAAACAAAATAAATCAACATTAACATCGAATAAGAGTAAGTTGTTGTAAGTTTTCTAGTGATGAATAATTTGTATGTACAGATAATTTATCTTTTTTTTTTATTTGATTTTTCTTTACTCCCTTTTAACCCCATACAGTGTCCTGCTTATTTACTATTAAATTGGTTAATTGTATTGTAACATTAAAGAATTCCTTGGTCAGTAAACATATGCAGGACCAAATAGCAAAAGACTCAATGAACTTCACACAGCATAAAAACAAATTCTGAAAAGAGCCACTTCCATGCAGATGGCGTATTGCAGTGAACCCCGGCTTCTGTCTGAACCTTTGGCAGTTCAGAGGGGCTTATGGTCCCAATGAACGTGTAGTGGAAAAGGCGGTACAGAAATTGGATGGATGGATTTGTAAAATGTTATTTGGTTTGTGACAGATAAGGCAGGCTACTGCAAACAGTGCACAGTTTAATCTCTACTTAAATCCTGGAATTTGGCTTTTTCTTTCAGTAACTTGAATTATATACAGGTATAAATATTAAAAAATAGAATAAAGCTAATGAAATCATACAATTATTCCATATAGTGTGTTCCACTAATAGAGAAAAATAATGCAACACAAAACAGAGGGAAGCACTGCAATAAAAGACAAAAAATAAAATAAAAATCAGTCACTCTAGGCAATTTGACCTAACCTAACCTAATGTGGCTATTGTGGTCCTCCAGCAGGACAAAATAAGTCAGATATTACAAGATGGCTTTTAAAATGTGAGTAGTGAACCTGACACATTCAGTGTTGCTGAGCAGACATTCATCTTTCTAATAAGGGGGGATAAGTATGAGGTCCTGGGGCAGGCAGTGTCGCGCAGTGGTTAAGGATTTGGACTTCAAACTCTGAGGTTGTGGGTTCAATTCCTGCCACTGATACAGCGTGACCCTGAGCGAGTCACATCACCTGCCTGTGCTCCAACTAGACAAAAAGGAAATGAATGTAACCAATTGTATCTCAAAGGTTGTAAGTCACCCTGGATAAAGCCACCGGCCAAATAAATAAATGTAAGTTTTTGTAATTTTCACAATTCATTTTTTAGCAAATCTTTGAAAAATAAAGGCAATGTTGTCGGTAAAAGAAAAAAAATGTTTAGGCTATTTTGGAATGTGTTTGACTAAGCATCAGGTTATCAATAACTCAATGGCACTGTCCTCTGACCTGAGGTCATTGCTGCTGCACTCCATTTTTGTTGAAACATGCATACAAAGAACCCATTTATTTAGCCATATGTAAACCTAACAGGAATTCCCAATTGTTTTTAATCAGTACTAGGGGCCTTGTCCCCTGCTTGCGTCACTCACCAACTCCTTCCCCCTGCCAGCGCTAACAGCCATTGTGAAGAGGGGGGCTGAATACACCCCAAGGAGATACGGTCAATCCTCTGAAACCCCTCTTGAACGCTTATACAATAACAGTTGTTTTTTTTACCTCCTCTTTGCTCGATCAGTTGCTGCTGCTCCCGTGCCACGTGATCTTCATTTCGTGCGGCGCTTCAAACTTTTTAAAATCACTGCCTTGTCTATCTTCTCCCCCAGACATCCTCAAACACTATTCGATCTCTTTTCGCTGTTCTGGTATTTCACCGATTAATATTTTCCGTTTGTTTGTGCTAATGTGAGCTTTACTCTCATTTTCTTGAGACTTTCGAATTTTCCTGCTTCCATTATCTCTAACCTGCTCTGCATGTGTATCACGGGACTTGCTTCCAAAGCTTGTAAGTATGACGTGACTTGCCCGTGTCACGGGACGTGAAAGTACCTCTGTCTCTCAAAGATCTCTCTTCAAAAAGTCACGTCTCGTCACAGTCTTGTCCCAAGGTTTTTTTTTTATAACAGAGAGATACTGCTTGTTGGCAAAATCAAGGAATCTGTTTTTAAACATTAGTGCTCAAATCAGGATGATGTACGTATTTTAACTTTCATATGGTTATGTTTTCAAGTTGAAATATCAGAAGCACACTATGGCACTGAACAGTCCAACTGAATCTAATTGCTTGAACTTAATTAAGCTTAATATGCATCATAAGTCAGTATAGAAATAGAAAAGAAATCTACATATATAGAAATCTACATAAAACATGATTTAAAATAGGCTTTCATTAGTGCAGGTGGTTCCCAACCCCAGAGGGTACGAAAAACAGGAAGGCTGCTTCACGATTCGCCCAAGTTGTGTGAGGGGCATTGTCCGACTATTATGGTGCAACAGGTGTCTTGCAGTGTGTCATCAGTTATTAGTTAGTGCTGCTCTGGTATGATATTAAAAGAATCAAGCATTTTGTGCAGAACTGTCACCTGAGGCACAGAAATGCACGTTCTCGTGGGTTCCTTGCTGCACGCGAGGCATTCGTGAAGGCAAAAACATTTTTTTTTTAAGATTATAGAATTTGGACCTTGCAATGATCCATACAGAAGGTCTAGTACGGGTTTCTGTAAAAAATCTGATCATGAAATGTCACGGATGTCCAGGTTCGATTCACATTTTTTTTCAAAGTGGGTGGACAACGGGGGACTGAATTGGATTCAACACCTGCTGCTTACACTCAGCCCATCTCTCCTGCTGGTGGTCCTGGCAGTAGTGTATCAACTTTAGTTATGTGGCACATCTATTTTTGAACTACAGTGCAGTTGTTATCGGGGGACAAAGCTTGTCAACTGTGATTCATTGCTTAGAAGCACACTGGCACCCATTGCTTCCCAGGGGTCTCAAATGCCCCAAGATTCCTCGATCATTGATTGTGTGGCATTTCCTTGCAATATTTGATGCCTCAAATGGGTTAACCAACCCCAGGATTGTTAATCGAGTTTCTTAAGATTCACAGGGGACACGTTTACAAGATTCTTGAGGATTTGTAAAAGAAAAATTGCTAAGTTTATATTTAAATATTATGTATTTAGAAGTTAATTTTTTTATGTGTTTATGAGTTCAGTTTGTGCACCCGCAGTACTGCATGTGGTTCAAAAATTTGAAATTTGACTTCATCTTCAAATGTGATATTACTTTTATAGAGGGTGCGAACATAAATCAAACATTTTCTCGGGGTGCGGGGCATAGAAAAGGTTGAAAGCCACTGCATTAGTGACAGGAGACAGAGATGCATAAAGAAAAACTGGAAACTCTACTCAGCACTTCATAAAGTTAGTCATTTTTCTGTAAACACCTGCTCTCAGATGTTATGTTCAAATCTATTATTCATTCCACAGGGAGAAGAAGGAAAGCCTGGTCCATTTCTGAAACTTGTTAGGACTCAAGCAACGGATGAAAAGCACCAATTCATTTCTGAGTTACAGAAGGAGCTGGGCACTTCCACGTAGGTGTCCTTCATGGGGACTTGGGGATGAATGTGCACTGCTGTTATATTAAGATAGCACAGATGGTTGCTGATCTTGCCCTCTACTCTTTTATTCTGTGAATGGGCAGACATTTGTCAACGTTTTAAACTTTCTAGCTAGTCACTTAATGGAAACTGGTTCTCTGTGTAGTTTCAATTAAATTTTATTTCTTTTTTTTTTTAAACTAGAACTGTGACCGTTTTTGATTTGAGAAGAGCCTTTAAATTCATTGATCCCTCAGCAGAAGAGCAAATAGTGGAAGGCTACATTTCCCTGGTTTTCCAGACAGAACCTGAAAACCTGGATAAAGCTGGCCCATTAGATATCAGCCTAACCATATCAAGACTGTCAGCAGCCGACGTGAAAAGAACAGCCCCTCTAGTCAAACAAGACTAACACTGTGGCAGAGCTAAGAGGACTTAACTGCTGTGTGAAGGGCACCAATTATAATATATAATTATAATATATATTATAATTATTGCCTACAATGAAGCATCTATTAATAATTAAGAGTCCACTGTTTTATCCAAATCTGGATCATGTTAAATGGTCCTGGAGATTATGATTAAGGGCTATGTAGGCAACTTGAAAAAACAGGTAGCCAACTCAAAAGCCTTTACTATGACCACAGGCATTTTTGTTGTTGAGTGAACATTAGGTTTATTATCATTGTTATCTTCATAACTGTACCCAACATAAAAATGTGTATGTTCAAGAAATAAATAGCAGTTTTATCAACACTGTGTGCAGAAAAAAAATTATATCAAAATTACAATTAAACAAACTATACAATAACATAAACTATACAACATCATACCATCTGCCAAATATGAACATGAAGGGGTTAGCTAAATATTGGGAGTAACCTTTTAACCACTGGAGGCTACAGGGATCAACAGTTTTCTGTGCTCCAAGGGAAGCTGTTGTTCAATCAGCATGTTTAGGGGTCACATATATATATATATATATATATATATATATATATATATATATTTACTTATATTTATTTATTTATTTATTTATTGTAGCGTGCGGCTGGGGTTTTTGCGCTGGGAGGACAGGGGGAGCAAGCATGGCAGGAGCATTACCTCCCCCGGGACACTAGGTGGCAACCTCCCTGGGTTGCAGTGGTGCTTCAGACTCCCACAGGGCTTCATGGGAGTTGGAGTGTGGTGCAGCCCTGTTGAGATCTGCGGGCGCCGCCAGGGGGTGCTGCAGCAGGAGCTGCTGAGCCTTTTTGGGCAGTTCTTACACCACACCTGGAACTGCTCCCGGAAACGAGTAATCAAGCACCTGGAGCACTTCTGGGTACGTTATATCCAAACAAATCAGTTTCTTCCTAGAGACAAATACATCCTCAGAGATTTCTGCAGGAATACTCTGGGAAACTCTTACGGCCTTCTTAAGAGGACAGATCATCTCATATCTTTCCCACAGAAATAAATTAGAAACCACGAAAGTAGCAGAGCTAAAAAGTGAAATTACTAGAATTGATGAAGAACATACGAGGCTTCCAAGCGAGGCTCTACATAGGAAAAGGCAGGTTCTGCATTAATCACCATTTTTCCTAAACAAAATAAGGACTTATTACAATGTGCATCGTACAGACCAATTTCACTTCTGAATAATGACGTTAAAATACTCTCAAAAATCATAGCTAGAAGGATGGAGAAAGTGCTCCCCTCGGTAATATCACAAGATCAAACTGGATTTATCAAGGGCCGACACTTATCTTCCAATCTTCGACGCCTGTTTAATGTAATATACTCACCAACTAAATCAAACAACCCAAAAATATTATTATCATTGGATGCAGAAAAAGCATTTGACATGATTGAATGGAAATACCTTTTTACTACATTGGAGAAGTTTGGGTTTGGCCCAAACATTTGTGCATGGATCAAATTACTGTATACTAACCCAGAAGCTTCAGTTTGTATCAACATTTGTTCAGACTACTTTAAACTAGAACGAGGTACCAGACAAGGATGCCCCTTGTCACCGCTATTGTTTGCGATTGCCATTGAACCACTGGCAATACATTGTCGAAATGCTGATCAGATAAAGGGGATTATCAGAGAAGGACTGGAACAGAAAATCTATATGTAGATGACATGGTACTGTATATATCAGACCCACAAAATACTGTGCCTGCAGTCCTAACAGCACCTTACAGAATTTCAAAGGATCTCTGGTCTCAGAATTAATCTGAATAAAAGTGTACTCTTTCCAGTGAATTCTCAAGCATATAATATTAGATTAGACACCCTACCTTTTATCTTTGCAGAACAGTTTATATTCCCTGCTCTGTGCCCCAATTAAATACAAGTTATTGGCAGTATACTAATAACCCAATTGTGCTTCACTCACTCAGAATATGGAACCAATGTAGAAAGCATTTTAAGATGGAGAAGCTTTTATCTGTGGCACCTCTGCAAGAGAACCACCTCTTTCAACCCTCGCAAACATATGCAGTTTTTAATATCTGGAAAAAATTTGGAATTAACTTGCTTAGAGATCTTTATATAGACAACATCTTTGCATCCTATGAACAATTACATTCCAAATTTAACATTCCAGCTACACATTTCTTTCACTATCTTCAAATCAGGAACTTTGTTAAATAGAACCAGCTCGATTTTCCTCATCTTGCACCGTCGTCCATGCTGGAAAAAATATTGCTCAATTTCAAGGACTCGGACACCATCTCTGCAATATATAACATTATTTTACAGTCTCTCCCTTTCAAAGATCCAAGAGGACACTGAGAAAAAGATCTCTTAATCAATATATCAGAAAAGGAGTGGAAAGTAGCAATGCAGAGAATTCACTCGAGCTCCACATGCGCAAAGCATACAATTATTCATCTCAGAATTATATATCGAGCACATCTGTCTTGTCTAAAACTCTCTAAAATGTTTTCAGGGCAAGATATAAGCTGCGAACGTTGCAATCAAGTTCCGGCCTCACTGGGTCACATGTTCTGGGCCTGCACCAAATTAACATAATTTTGGACCAATATTTTAAATTACCTTTCAGACAGCCTTGGGGTCACAATCCTTCCTAACCCACTAACAGCTGTGTTTGGGGTTCTTCCAGATGGGCTTAAAGTGGAGAAGGACAAACAAACTGTGATTGACTTCACTACACTATTGGCACGCAGGCTTATTTTACTAAACTGGAAGAACCCAAACTCTCCTCTTTTAAGTCAGTGGAAAACCAAAGTTTTATACTATTTGAAATTGGAAAAAATCAAATACTCAGAGGATCTGTACAGATTTTTTTCAAAACATGGCAGGATCTAATTAGTAATATTTTAGAATAAGCTCTTAAAGCACAGAGGAAGCAGTTATTTCTGTATTTCTTTTTCTTCTCCATTCATCTCTATTGGCTTATCAAACTCATCAATTTAGGTATGTTTACAAGCCTTAAGTTTTACTCTGTTGGCCATGCAAGTGGTGGGGGTCGACTTGTTCTCAATCCTACTTTTTGTAAAAATTGATTGATTTTTATGGAATGATTGCAATAAAATTAATCAAATTTCAACAAAAAATAAAATAATAAAAAAATAAATAAAAGGAGCCTGCAGCCACAATTCAGGAAGTCAGGAGGAGGAAGACAAAGCTTGACCAGAGGAGAGGAGGAGAAGGAAAAGGAAAATAGTGGAGAAAGGAGTATTGTTTGTGTGCTGTGCTTTGGACTGTGTTGAGCCTGTGCGAAACAGGGAAGGCACTTCCCACAAGAAAAAGAAAAAAAATAAAACCCGTGTGCCTTCAACTTGTGTTTCATGCTTGTCTGTGTCAGCCTGGTGGGCCACAATATAAATATATAGATAATATACAATGTATACATTTAATTTTGAATCCCAATTTACACTGAAAAGCAGACCAATTTCATACCTTCTTCTTCTTCCAAGTATTAAAAAAAAATCTACTTCACATATTTTCTTACTGATTGTCTGCCACTCTTGTTTGGAGGGTTGTGAAGATGGCATATTTAGAAAATGTAAAAATGTGAGAACATTCATAGTTCATTGCCTCGGTGAGGCAGGGGACGTAATCAAGTGCCACATTCATTTAGTTCAAAAGGTTTCTCCCACCATATCCTCTTGAAAATGGTACAGATGTGTAAAGCCTGCAGCTCCCGACACAAAAAGGGCCTTTCCTGATGTAATTAGACTTGAATGACAATTTGTGTTGGGCAGTCAAAAGTCTTAGATTGTAATTACGCTATGCATATTTTCACAATTATAAGTCTGAAATTTATTGCATTACAATTTTTTTATTTTTTTACTGCTCATCTTTGGCTCTGAGCAGGCACACAAGGAGCCACTGCATTGCACAATTGTACAGTATATATGACAATCTACCATCTAAGGTATGGAAACTTGAAATGCTCATGGGCAATGTTTGCCTATAGAACACATTTCAAATATTAAACAGAAGGGAAAACCAATCCAGAAGATGTGTGGATGTCTGCTTAATAGCTTGAAAAATGAGGTCCTGTGTGTTTTAGGTCCACTTGTTATATTTTCTATTAAGGATTTACAACAATTTGCATGTTAAGTGAAAGAGCAAACACAAAGCTACAACAACACACGTTAGTTCCATTTCATATATTCATTACCGTTATTTTCATAACTTTATGTGCAAGTGAACTAAACTGTGTGGTGATAAATTTCTAAAAGTGAGCACTGAGACCGACACTCTCTTCACAACATATAAACCACTGGATCGTATGGCCTGAGGCCTGGGATCTTTGTATAATGTGCTGAAAACAATTTTACCAGGCTAAAAGTTCCGATACATATTTATATGCATTTTTTTTTTAATTTGGTGGAGATATCCATTGAAAGATGTTGTTGTTATACTATTCATTTAAGTTTATCTCTCTATTATAAAAAAAATCTTGGGAGGGAGACGAGACGTGATCTTCTGGGAGACACTTTGATGTCCCGTGAGACCAAAGGACAGCTGCTGTACAGGCTTTTAAATGATCGACATACAGAGCTACAATAAAATAACAAACAATGTGACTGTCTAATAAAATAAATGTTTCTTTAATGCCTGATTTCTAGGCTACATGGCCTTGGACAAGCATAAGGAAAAAAAAATGTAAAATTAGGCTAGAAATAAAGATTTTTATCTCTATATGCATTTTGTAGGAAATTTTTCTTTGTCTTTCGAGAAAGACAATGTGTTTCGAAGCATGTTTAGGAATGATTACCAAGATGCCACAACAAACACCACTTCTCTCATAATGATTTCAGTTTTTTTGTCTTTGATTATAAATTTTGATTAGAAACTTTGATTGAAATGCGTTGAAATTATACTAATAATAAATAGGTTAGAGCTGTTTGGAGTTCCTACCTTTAATGTCGTATCGCTTTCTGTCTTCATCTCAGATGGCCTAAATAAAACGGAAACAATTTGTTGTTTCTCCTTCGGTGAAACACTTAAATCTAATACATCATATGTGAACTTAATATAAAAATAGAAAACACACTCAATATTAGGCCTGGGTAAAACTATCGATTGTTATTTTTCGTTTAAACAATTCGATATCGGTCCTTAAAGTCCCCATATCAATCTCCTGAATGTCTACCCGGCTCAGTTACTATATGCAGATTTTTGCTAATTTTCGTTTTTGGCGTCTGATCCAGAAGATGGCGCTAATGTGCCTCTTAATGCTTTCTAAGGAAAAGCCACTTTACTACTTTGCATAAAACGGTGTGTCCTCTTTAAGACACTTCACTCAGATGTGTGGACGTACTACAGATATAAACGGTGTGTTGGTAAAGAACAACTGGGTAAAAGGTGGAGACGGCGGGTAGCTCCAAGGTTCTGTTTAATTCGCCTCGTGTCCAAAAAATAACAAAATCTACAGCAGTTTTATCTATAAAGAGACCCAACACGGCGCCTCACCCGGCAAAGCAAGCTTGCAGTTGTTGGAATTTTCAAAGCCGCCTGCGACAGAAAAGTGAGCGCGAGTTCAAAGCAGCCAACTTAAAGTCGCTCCATAACAACGGCGTTATCAGTCACGACGGCCAGTTCTTTTCTTTTACGCTCCATTCATTCAATGCCGCTGTCAACAAGCATCCGCATTTGACCCTCGTTTTTAAATGCTGCCTTTTTTTCTGAGGACTGTCTGGACCAATTTTCGAGACGGATTAACGTGGCTACTACCTACAAGTGAGTAAGTGAAAATATGTGTAACTTATAGAATTCCGGCACAGGGGCGGTCCTTCAATTTGCCGCCCTCCACCATATTTGAATATGTTAACCTATTTAAATAGAAAATGAAAATGACGTATAGAGAAAAACGAAGATACATTTTGCCTAGATTTATTTATATATAGAGAAACAACAGCAATATTTATTTATATAGCACATTTTTATACAAATGATGTAGCTCAAAATGCTTTACATGATTAAGAAAGAGAAAAAAAAAACTATTCATAGTTCATTAACATAGAATAAAAGTAAGGTCCGATGGCCAGGGAGAACAGAATAAAAAAAAAACAAAAAAACTGCAGACAGCTGGAGAAAAAAAAATCTGCAAGGTGTTCTGAGGCCACAAGACCACCCAGCCCCATCTTGACATTCTACCTAACATAAATGACCTCAATCAGTCCTCATTGTATTCAGGGTTCACATGGAAGAATTTGATGATGATGGTCATGTGGACCTCTGGCCGTGTAATCCATCAGTGTAAGGACATCACAGTGCTTTGATCAGGTGGTGGTGGCGCAGATCATCAACACAGAAAACCAGAAAAAGAACAGCAGATAAAGTAGATAGATAGATAAAATACTTTATTAATCCCAAGAGGAAATTCTCATACTCCAGCAGCAGCATACTGATAAAAAAAAACAATATTAAATTAAAGAGTGATGCAGGTATAACAGACAGTAACTTTGTATCATGTTAACATTTAATACCAAGGGTGGAATTGAAGAGTCGCATAGTGTGGGGGAGGAATGATCTCCTCAGACTATCAGTGGAGCAGGACGGTGACAGCAGTCTGTCGCTGAAGCTGCTCTTCTGTCTGGAGATGATACGGTTTAGTGGATGCAGTGGATTCTCCATGATTGACAGGAGCCTTCTCAGCACTCGTCGCTCTACCACAGATGTTGAACTGTCCAGCTCCGTGCCTACAATAGAGCCTGCCTTTCTCACCAGTTTGTCCAGGCGTGAGGCGTCCCTCTTCTTTATGCTGCCTCCCCAGCACACCACCGCGTAGAAGAGGGCACTCGCCACAACTGTCTGATAGAACATCTGCAGCATCTTATTGCAGATGTTGAAGGACGCCAGCCTTCTAAAGAAGTATAGTCGGCTCTCTCCTCTCTTGCACAGAGCATCAGTATTGGCAGCTCAGTCCAATTTATCATCCAGCTGCACTCCCAGGTATTTTTAGGTCTGCACCCTCTGCACACAGTCACCTCTGATGATCACAGGGTCCATGAGGGGCCTGGGCCTCCTAAAATCCACCACCAGCTCCATGGCTTTGCTGGTGTTCAGTTGTAAGTGGTTTGAGTCGCACCATTTAACACAGACCTTGATTAGTTTCCTATACTTCTCCTCCTGCCCACTCCTGGTGCAGACCACAATAACAGTGTCGTCTGCAAAATTTTGCACATAGTAGGACTCTGAGTTGTATTGGAAGTCTGATGTACTGTATATAGGCTGAACATGACCAGAGAAAGTACAGTCCCCTGCGGCCCTCCTGTGTTGCTGACCACAATGTCAGACCTGCAGCTCCTGAGACGCACGTACTGAGGTCTGTCTGTAAGATAGTCCACAATCCATGCCACCAAGTGTGAATCTACTCCCATCTCTGTCAGCTTGTCCCTAAGGAGCAGAGGTTGGATGGTGTTGAAGGCGCCAGAGAAGTCCAGAAACATAATTCTTACAGCACCACTGCCTCTGTCCAAGTGGGAGAGGGATCGGTGTAGCATATAGATGATAGCATCCTCCGCTCCCACCTTCTCCTGGTATGCGAACTGCAGAGGGTCGAGGGCGTGGTGGTCCTGTGGCCTCAGGTGGTGAAGCAGCAGCCGCTCCATGGACTTCATCAGATGTGACGTCAGAGCAACAGGCCGGAAGTCATTCAGCTTACCAGGATGTGATTGATACCTTTGAGACTGGGGTGATATAAGATGTTTTCCATAGCCTCGGGACTCTCCCCTGTTCCAGGCTCAGGTTCAAGATGTGCTGCAGAGGACTCCCCAGCTCCAGCGCACAGGCTTTCAGCAGTCGCAACGATACTCCATCTGGACCCGCTGCTTTGCTGGCACAAAGTCTCCTCAGCTCTCTGCTTACCTGGGCTGCTGTAATTGTGGGTGGGGATGTCTCTCCTATGCTGGTATCAGCAGAATGATGGGTGGAGGGTGCAGTACTCTGAGATTAGAGTGGGTTATGGTGGTCAAACCTGTTAAAGAAGTTGTTTATTTGGTTTGCTCTCTCCATGTCTCTCTCGATGGTGACACTCCATTGGAGCTGCAGCCAGTGATGATCTTCATCCCATCTCACACTTCCTTCATGCTGTTATTCTGCAACTTCTGCTCCAGCTTTCTCCTGTACTGCTCCTTCGCAGGCCTGAGCTGGACTCGGAGTTCCTTCTGCACACATTTGAGCTCATACTGATCACCGCCTTTAAAAGCCCTTTTCTTCTGGTTCAAAAGGCCCTTGATGTCACTTGTAATGCATGGCTTGTTGTTAGCATAGCAGCGTACTGTTCTTACTGGAACTATAATGTCCATACAGAAGTTGATGTAGTCAGTAGTGCAGTCAACAACCTCCTCAATGTTCTCACTACGTGACCCCAGCAGGATATCACAGTCCGTAGTTCCAAAGCAGTCTCTCAGAGCCTTTCAGTCACAAGTGCCTCAAAAAAATGATGTTTAGATGCTGAACCTGTGGACTAAACAAGGACCCATTAACAAACTTCTTAAATTAAGGTTTGAAACTCTAAACATACAATGGTTTTTCGAAAAAACAGACTCTCCAAATATCTCTGTTGCTTTCCTGATTACTCATACCTGGATAATTTTGTCCTAATACTTAAGTGTCCTGGAGTTTACATTATGTAATTCAACATATGTTCCACTGTTAAATTTTTTTTTTTTTAATTTCTTATTAATTTTTTGAGGATCTGGTTGTTTGTGCTACAGACGTCTGTGATAAATACTATTCTAAAATAAAATTGTTATTCAAGATACTTTTCACCAGATATTTTTCATTAGTGGCATGTCGTTTTTATATACGTTGCTCATAAACTTAATTATATATAGTTAGGTCCATAAATATTTGGACAGAGACAACTTTTTTGTAATTTTGGTTCTCTACATTACCACAATGAATTTTAAATTAAACAACTCAGATGCAGTTGAAGTGCAGACTTTCAGCTTTAATTCAGTGGGTTGAACAAAAAGATTGCATTAAAATGTGAGGCAACTAAAGCATTTTTTTAACACAATCCCTTCATTTCAGGGGCTCAAAAGTAATTGGACAATTGACACAAAGGCTGTTTCATGGGCAGGTGTGTTCAAGTCCGTCGTTATGTCATTATCAATTAGCAGATAAAAGGTCTGGAGTTGATTTGAGGTGTGGTGCTTGCATGTGGAAGATTTTGCTGTGAACAGACAACATGCGGTCAAAGGAGCTCTCCATGCAGGTGAAAGAAGCCATCCTTAAGCTGCGAAAACAGAAAAAACCCATCCGAGAAATTGCTACAATATTACGAGTGGCAAAATCTACAGTTTGGTACAACCTGAGAAAGAAAGCAAGCACTGGTGAACTCAGCAATGCAAAAAGACCTGGACATCCATGGAAGACAACAGTGGTGGATGATCACGGAATCACTTCCATGGTGAAGAGAAACCCCTTCACAACAACCAACCAAGTGAACAATACTCTTCAGCGGGTAGGCGTATCGATATCCAAGTCTACCATAAAGAGAAGACTGCATGAAAGTAAATACAGAGGGTGCACTGCAAGGTGCAAGCCACTCATAAGTTTCAAGAATAGAAAGGCTAGATTGGACTTTGCTAAAGAACATCTAAAAAAGCCAGCACAGTTCTGGAAAATCATTCTTTGGACAGATGTAACCAAGATCAACCTCTACCACAATGATGGCAAGAAAAAAGTATAGAGAAGGCGTGGAACAGCTCATCATCCAAAGCATACCACATCATCTGTAAATCACGGTGGAGGCAGTGTGATGGCTGCCAGTGGCACTGGGACTCTAGTGTTTATTGATGATGTGACGCAGGACAGAAGCAGCCGAATAAACTCTGAGGTGTTCAGAGACATACTGTCTGCTCAAATCCAGCTAAATGACGTCAAATTGATTGGGCGGCGTTTCATGATACAGATGGACAATGACCCAAAACATACAGCCAAAGCAACCCAGGAGTTCATTAAAGCAAAGAAGTGAAAAATTCTTGAATGGCCAAGTCAGTCACCTGATCTTAACCCAATTGAGCATGCATTTCACTTGTTGAAGACCAAACTTCAGACAGAAAGGCCCACAAACAAACAGCAACTGAAAGCCACTGCAGTAAAGTCCTGGCAGAGCATTAAAAAGGAGGAAACCCAGCATCTGGTGATGTCCTTGAGTTCAAGACTTCAGGCTGTCATCGCCAGCAAAGGGTTTTCAACCAAATATTAGAAATTAACATTTTATTTCCAGTTATTTAATTTGTCCAATTACTTTTGAGCCCCTGAAATAAAGGGATTGTTTTAAAAAAATGCTTTAGTTGCCTCACATTTTTATGCAGTCGTTTTGTTCACCCCACTGAATTAAAGCTGAAAGTCTGCACTTCAACTGTATCTGAGTTGTTTCATTTAAAATTCATTGTGGTAATGTCCATCCATCCATCCATTGTCTAACCCGCTGAATCCGAATAGGGTCACGGGGGTCTGCTGGAGCCAATCCCACCCAACACAGGGCACAAGGCAGGAACCAATCCTGGGCAGGGTGCCAACCCACCGCAGGACACACACAAACACACCCACACACCAAGCACACACTAGGGTCAATTTAGAATCATCAATCCACCTAACCTGCATGTCTTTGGATTGTGGGAGGAAACCGGAGCGCCTGGAGGAAACCCACGCAGACACGGGGAGAACATGCAAACTCCACGCAGGGAGGACCCGGGAAGCGAACCCGGGTCTCCTAACTGCGGGGCTTGTGGTAATGTACAGAACCAAAATTAGAAAAAAGTTGTCTCTGTCCAAATATTTATGGACCTAACTATAAATACGTGTAAGCCCAGGCTCCTAGAAACTATTAAAATAGTCAGAAAACAAAATGAAATGCAGAGATGTTGGGTAATTTAAGTTAGGTTAAGTGGGCACTCATGATATTATTTTCATTGTCCCCACAAGCTTTACATTCGATGACATACACCTTAAAAGAGCTTTACAGTAAACGACATTCCATACTAAAACTTTGTCACAATCTTTAATCAACTTGCCCTGAATAGATGATTCTTCTTTTACTTTGACATTGCATTTGTCTCACTGTGGAGAACACCAGATATAACTGTCCATACCCCAAAATTGGTTAGGGCAAATAAATTGAAACGTGATCCAATGTTTGACCTTGCGACTTATTAATAGTCATTGCAAAGGGCGGCTTTACAGAAAACTGTCGCTCTTTCGATCTGAAAGACAATCCAGTTTCAGATGGACATAAATCGATTCAAAGAATCAACACTGTATCACCTTCAGCTGATCAAGTAAGAACTTAAATTACATTTTGTTTCAAATCTTTAACAACGAAACAAGTTCAGTTACACAGTCCACGCTTTGTATTTAGGTTTCGAAGCAGCATGATAATACATCCCGCTTTCAACATAAGAGTATGATTTGGCATTCCAGACGGTGTTCAAAAACTCTCTGTCTCTTTCCTGGTCTTCATCAGTTACAATGGAGTCATCGCTTAGATGAGTAACATACTCACCATCAATAATGTTGGCTCTCTTGGCTAAGGACTGTGCCATGTCCTGTATTGCTTGCCTGACGTCACCTTGAGTAACTACAATTATCAATGACCTATCTAAAGCAACCCGCATTAAGGAAAATTTGATATCGTATATAACAAATAGCATTATTCAAAATGCCTTTAGTGATGCTTATATGTATCAACGAATTTACACAGTATATATTGTAATGATCTGGGAAAGAAATTGCCACTAGCAGTGTGTTCTAAATAATTAAAAGAAAAAAAAAAGAGTGGCGGGAGAGACACAGCTGCCACTCTTAATAAAACAGC
Source organism: Polypterus senegalus (assembly GCF_016835505.1). Lineage (NCBI taxonomy): Eukaryota > Metazoa > Chordata > Cladistia > Polypteriformes > Polypteridae > Polypterus > Polypterus senegalus. The sequence continues at coordinate 48,299,480 of NC_053162.1, read as the reverse complement.
CTCGGGGTGCTGGGGAGGAGTGACTTTTGAAAAAAGAAATGGGAAGAGTGTGTTTTAACTCATGTGAAGGGTTGGCTTTTAGAGTTGAGTGTTTGTTGCTTGTCCTGACTACCGTACATTGTTTTCAGCTTGTTGAAGTCAGAAGAAAAAAAACGAATAAAAACCACTGATTAGTTTTTTTTGATAATAACCACCACTTGCCTGCGAGATTCATTTGCCCATCTGGGAAGGGATACTACAATATGTTACAAAGTAGTGAACACGACTACATTTGAAAACATTTTCGTTTCTTTGCATTTTCACATCGTCTTCTAGAAGGTTGTTGTTTACATTAAAAACGCCTCTTATGGAACATGCGGAGTTTGTCGGTCGAATACTTCGATTGGTTGAATCGTCCATCCATTTTTAAAACTGCTTAACCTATTCAAATACTTTTTGGATTTGCTCCGTCTTTAGCGTCTACACTGTAGACATTAAGGAGAATACGTATCTATAATTTAGAAAATTTCCAAAATTCATTTTATGTTTATAAAAAACTAGCAGAATACCCGCGCTTCGCAGCGGAGTAGTGTGTTAAAGAAGGTACGAAAAAGAAAAGGAAAAATTTTAAAAATAACGTAACATGATTGTTAATGTAATTGTTTTGTCATTGATATGAGTGTTGTTCTCATATCTATCTATATATATATATATATCTATCTATATATATATATGTTGAATATTTTGAAAATAACGTAACATGATTGTCAATGTAATTGTTTTGTCACTGTTATGAGTGTCGCTGTGATATATATATATATATATAGCAAAATACCAGCTTATGTATGTCATGTGTTAAAGAAGTTATGAAAAAGAAAAGGAAACATTTGAAAAATAATGTAACATGATTGTCAAAGTAATTGTTTTGTGTATTTGGCGGCAGCGTCATAAAGTTGTTTTCGTCTACCTGCATCAGAAAATGTACCACAACGTCTGACATGCCTCCTTTTTACTATTTTCTCACAGCTTGGATTGCTGCTGTCATATATATACACACACACACACACACACACACACATACATATGTATATGCAGTACATATATATACACATACATATCTTCATATCTACATATCTATATACATATCTACATATACACACATATATATACATACCTAGCTACATCATATATACACACATACATACATACACACACACAAATTATATATATGTGTGTATGTATGTATGTATATATGTGTGTGTGTATATATATATATATATATATATATATATATATATATATATATATATATATATATATATATATATATATAATCTAGATAGGGTGTGTGTGTGTATATATATATACACATACATACATATATATACACATACATATACTTGTGTGTATGTTTGTATGTGTCTATATGTGTGTGTATAGCTTTGGTCACTGAGTGCAAGGGAAAAATAATAAAATATAGTCTATAAGTTATTAAACAGTAAAACATTAACGTTTTAAGAAGTACAGGTACATTGAGCACTACTGGAGTGTTTGCGGGTAAACTACATTTTAAAGACTGTGTAACACAACAGGTAAGTAACTAACAGCAGCTAAAATCATCTCTCGGTAGTTGATCCCTTTTGAAAGGCGCTACACGACGGCTGTGGTATAGAAATTACATTTTCTATGTGAACGTTCAAATTTGTGCCTCTGGTAATGTGCCTTACCGGCATTTAAAGAAAATTAGTTTTGTGTCCTCTGCAGTGTTAAGAGAGAAAGGCTTTGGTTTGGGATAAAAGGAAAAAAGGTGTGAAGAAAGGAAAGTTGCCTTTTTCTTTTATATAGTACTAGCAAAATACCTAGCCAGCGGGAGAAATAGTGTGTTAAAGAAGCAATGAAAAAGAAAAGGAAACATTTTGAAAATAACGTAACATGATTGTCAATGTAATTGTTTTGTCACTGTTGTGAGTGATGAGTGTTGTTGTCATATATATATATATATATATATATATTATATATATATATATATATTTACACACACACACATAAACATATATATATATACATATCTATACATATACACATATAAATACACACACATATATACATACATATATATCTACATATATGCACATACATATACATACACACATACATATATACACACACAGCTATTTCAGATCAGTGCAATACGCTGTTTGTTAAAACGGATGACACCCGCTCTTACGTGCAAGTCTGCGGATATTATGAACTATCGTATTTGTTCAAGTTCTATTTAAATTTTAAATAGAAGGAATTTTTATTTAGTCGACAGAAATATCTTTGGTAGGAATGGTAAAACAGACAGGAATATTATTCCTGAATAAATCAACTCAAACCTTAAACAACTTATAATATTTTGCTCTCCATAAAAATATATCCTGTCTAAATTATACAAGTTAGAAATAAAGTAAACGTTAAAAGAACAAACATTCAAATTTCTTTACTCTTATGTAATTTTATATAAAAAATAAACTTAGATTTTAAATATCCCAAAAGATTTTGCTCTCCATAAAAATATATCCTGTCAAAATTATACAAATTCAAATATGAACATGCTGCATAACAAAACCTGGAAATATAAATAAAATGTGTTCCTTTCAGCAATAACAAATCAAATCATTCAGTTGTCTTTGCTCATATGTCATTTTAGAGCTGGACGCCTGGCATCTTTTTGGCAACAGGTTCGTTTCTGTTTGGTGTGAGGTTCTGTGTTATGGAGATTCTCAGGATGGATTGCAGGTGCTCATCAGTGAGGCGACTCCTGTGTGCTGTTTTGTTAGTCTTTATCACTGAGAAGAGCTTCTCACACAGATATGTGCTACCAAACATGCACAAGGTTCGAGCCGCATGTAGACGGACTTTTTGTTCTTCAAAGTCACCAAAGCGCCGTGCAAACTCAGTGCGCTCAGTTTATCAGCAAAGTGCGATTTGGGAACACCGTAGTGACGACTTGGTTTAACATTACTTGGCAACAGGGAAAGTGGGGCAAGTGCACTGGTGCATTTGTGTCTCCCATAAAAGCAGCTTCACTTGAAATCACTTTGTGATTGTGCACGGTAAAACGTCCGCTGAAGTGTCAGATTCTTATTTAATTCTTCTGCTTTCTGTATCTTCTGCATTGCATTCAGGTTAGGTTACCCTGATGTTTTGTCTCATAGTGCCGTCTTAGATTAAATTCTGTAATTACAGCCACATTAGCTCCACAAATGAGACACACGGGTTCAGTAAACATATACTCAGCCTCCCATCGGTTTTAAAGGCTCTATTTTCAGAATCAACTTTTCTCTTCAGCATCGTGTGAGCTAGCTTCGCAATAACTTGCAGCATCATAAGCTAGACTTGATTAACGCGTAAGTGTTCGGCAAGGCAGCTGAAGCGCTGCATTATGGGATCTGTAGTTTATTGTGTTACCAGCGCTTCATATACCGGGCCATTAATAACAATAATACAGTATATAAAATGATCTCGGGCGGATATAATTACGCCGGGCGGATGTGGCCCGCCCCTTGAGTTTGACACATATGGACTAAATAGAACTTGAAAAGATATATTTTTTCAAATGTGATCGCAATTCAGATAGAGTTGACGCACTACAGCCTGCATGCCTCAATAAGTCATCCTCCCTCGCTCTTACTTTTTACCGTTCATCTAATGAATACACTGAGTATGGCTTTACCAAAACAATCATTGATGGCGAATAAAGTATCCATTATTCGAGTATGTAGATCGGGATATATATATATACATATATATATATACCAGCGTATCGCAGCGAGAAGTAGTGTGTTAAAAAGCTAGAAAAGAAAAGGGAACATTTTAAAAATAGCGTAACATGACTGTCAATATACAGTATTTGTTTTGTGAGTGTTACTGAGTGTTGCTGTCATCAAGGATTTGATTATCATTATTTCTTTCAATCAGGTTCGTATTTGTAGGATGTGTTGTGTTCAAGTTACATTCCGTGTTTGTCAATCGTTGTAAAGATGACAGGTTTCATTCATCGATTCGTTTCTTACTGCATCAATAAACAGCTCGTCTTCTTCTTTATCTGAGACCTGACACACTGCATGCACGGGTTTTTTACACTGTCTTCCTTTAGCGGACATTGACTTTTCCAACGTGTGCTTTGTTTCCGCAGTAGTTGGATTTATGAATATGCTTGTATGTATCAGGCGCTTCATATTTTTGCTGCCTTTTCAATTGTGTAATTGGTTTTGTTCAGCTCTTTGGAACTGTTGCTTTTATCTGTGCACTGCGTCAGTTCCGTGAGCCACTCGGTGTACATGCATCGAAGGTTCCCAGCTGTGCTGGTGCCATCTCGTGCTATGTCCATGGCTGTATTTAATGTTACCTTAGTCCTGGCACTTAAAACTTTCTCTCGCAGTTTCGCTGAGTTTGTGTCAAACACCACCCTGACCATCTCATCTTCCTCTCCATAAGCACAGTCCTTCACCCGTGAATATTTAGTGGAGTTTGCTATTGGATTGCGCTGACGGACGGCCTTATATGGGCAGGCACTAAATTACAAACGCCAGCGGCAGCCTGTCTATGAACTTAATTTAAAGTGTAGGTTTACATCGTGCTTTGTTTCAGTAGCAGAACTCATGAATATGGTTGTATATGTCACTTTCGCCGCTTCTTATTGTTTCGCTGCCTTCTCAATTATATAATGCATGTTTTCTTCAGCGCTTTTTGGAGGTCTTCCTGGTTTTCTATGTACTGCGTGATTACGTGGGAGGCGTGATGATGTCACACAAAACTCCGCCCCACGGCGTTGAAGCTCATCTCCATTACAGTAAATGGAGAAAACTGCTTCCAGTTATGACCATTACACGTAGAATTTCGATATAACAACTTTTGTAAGGAAGCTGTAAGGAATGAACCTGCCAAATTTCAGCCTTCCACCCACACGGGAAGTTGGAGAATTAGTGATGAGTGAGTGAGTGAGTGAGTGAGGGCTTTGCCTTTTATTAGTATAGATACAAAGGATGTGAACAAATTCATATCCTCTAACCTGTTGGTTTTACAAGCACAGTAATCCCTCGCTATATTGCGCTTCGACTTTCGCGGCTTCACTCTATCGTGGATTTTATATGTAAGCGTATCTAAATATATAACACGGATTTTTTGCTGCTTCGCGGGTTCTGCGGACAATGGATCTTTTTACTTCCAGTACATGCTTCCTCAGTTGTTTTGCCCAGTTGATTTCATACAAAGGACGCTATTGGTGGATGGCTGAGAAGCTAACCAATCAGAGCATGCAGTTAAGTTCCTGTGTGCTGACTGGCTCAGTGACGGAGCGCTGAATTCGATTCCGCGGTGTTAACCAGGAAGTCTCGTCTCGCTCATTCAGCATCAATGTGTTTCGCTGTGTAAAGAGTTAACTTTTGTGTTTATCTTTGTGCGTAGTCAAGCCCTTCATTATGGCTCCAAAACGATCTACTCCTACTATTGCTTCAGGCGCCGTGCCCAAGTGCCAACGGAAGATGCTAACAATTGCCGAAAAGGTAAATGTTTTGGATATGTTGAAGGAAGGGAAAAGCTACACCGCTGTAGGACGCCATTACAGTATCAATGAGTCCATGATTCTTTTTATTTAAAAAGGTTGAAAAAGAATATAAGATCTACGGCCGCAGTGTGCTTTTAACCAGGGCGCAAAACGAGTTGTAAGTGGATGTAATAAGGCAGTAGTCTGGATGGAATCTTCCTTAGGGATTTGGATTGAAGGCTGCCGGAAGAAGAACAACGGCGGTGCTACACAGTCGCCTGAAGAGGCTCCTTTAGAAGAGCTGTAACGCTTTCCTTTGTTGTGCAGTAAAACTGAACTCATTGTTATCAGACAAGTCGTCATGTCATTGTTGGTGAGTAACCATAATTAATTTTCTACTTACAGTACTTAGTACATGTACATACATAATTTCAATGTATGTTTAGTGTCACTGTACACACATTTACTGTATACAATTTTTCTTGCATTGTATGTATTTATTGCTGGTGGCCTGTCTATCGTAATGGCTGTAACATATGTGATAACGGAGACACTCGATATCTTTACAATAATATTTATTTATTTTACTGTATATAAACAGTGTGTTTACATACATAATTTCAATGAATCTTACCTAATATCTAGGAGAATACAAAGGGTTTATGCTGTATAACTGTTTTATAGCTGTGCGGGGAATATTTACAAACATATGGTTTCTACTTCGCGGATTTTCATTCTGTAATGCAACCTCCGCGATCAAGGAGGGATTACTATACTGTATTCTGCATTGGATTTGGCGTTTTGAAAGTGACTTTACGCTTGTAAAAATTATGTTAGAAAAAGTGCATTTACTTACTACTTGTTTCAACGACTGCCTTATTTGGATTTTCACGACAAGTGCTGTCAACAATGAGCACTGAATTAATGTTTGAGCGTCAAGCTGACTAACGTCGGTTAAATATATTTTGAGACACATACTGCACCTTAAACACTGCAAGTTTCCTGACTTTACCTACTGCAATTTTCTTTAAAACTTCATTTTCAGAAATTTCTTTTCTTTTTTCTCAAATAAAATACTCCCAGGAACCAACAAGTGACAACCTCCTCGAATTTATAGCAACATTTGTGATCTCCCAAACCTCTACGTTCAAACCGAAATGTTACGTGGCCAACTCTCACTGTACAGTGGTGTGAAAAACTTTTTGCCCCTTCCTGATTTCTTATTCTTTTGCATGTTTGTCACACAAAATGTTTCTGATCATCAAACACTTTTAACCATTAGTCAAATATAACACAAGTAAACACAAAATGCAGTTTTTAAATGATGGTTTTATTATTTAGGGAGAAAAAAATCCAAACCTACATGGCCCTGTGTGAAAAAGTAATTGCCCCCTGAACCTAATAACTGGTTGGGCCACCCTTAGCAGCAATAACTGCAATCAAGCGTTTGCGATAACTTGCAATGAGTCTTTTACAGCACTCTGGAGGAATTTTGGCCCACTTATCTTTGCAGAATTGTTGTAATTCAGCTTTATTTGAGGGTTCTCTAGCATGAACTGCCTTTTTAAGGTCATGCCATAGCATCTCAATTGGATTCAGGTCAGGACTTTGACTAGGCCACTCCAAAGTCTTCATTTTGTTTTTCTTCAGCCATTCAGAGGTGGATTTGCTGGTGTGTTTTGGGTCATTGTCCTGTTGCAGCACCCAAGATCGCTTCAGCTTGAGTTGACGAACAGATGGCCAGACATTCTCCTTCAGGATTTTTGGTAGACAGTAGAATTCATGGTTCCATCTATCACAGCAAGCCTTCCAGGTCCTGAAGCAGCAAAACAACCCCAGACCATCACACTACCACCACCATATTTTACTGTTGGTATGATGTTCTTTTTCTGAAATGCTGTGTTCCTTTTACGCCAGATGTAACGGGACATTTGCCTTCCAAAAGTTCAACTTTTGTCTCATCAGTCCACAAGGTATTTTCCCAAAAGTCTTGGCAATCATTGAGATGTTTCTTAGCAAAATTGAGACGAGCCCTAATGTTCTTTTTGCTTAACAGTTGTTTTGCGTCTTGGAAATCTGCCATGCAGGCCGTTTTTGCCCAGTCTCTTTCTTATGGTGGAGTCGTGAACACTGACCTTAATTGAGGCAAGTGAGGCCTGCAGTTCTTTAGACGTTGTCCTGGGGTCTTTTGTGACCTCTCGGATGAGTCGTCTCTGCGCTCTTGGGGTAATTTTGGTCAGCCGGCCACTCCTGGGAATGTTCACCACTGTTCCATGTTTTTTGCCATTTGTGGATAATGGCTCTCACTGTGGTTCGCTGGAGTCCCAAAGCTTTAGAAATGGCTTTATAACCTTTACCAGACTGATAGATCTCAATTACTTCTGTTCTCATTTGTTCCTGAATTTCTTTGGATCTTGGCATGATGTCTAGCTTTTGAGGTGCTTTTGGTCTACTTCTCTGTGTCAGGCAGCTCCTATTTAAGTGATTTCTTGATTGAAACAGGTGTGGCAGTAATCAGGCCTGGGGGTGGCTACGGAAATTGAACTCGGGTGTGATACACCACAGTTAGGTTATTTTTTAAACAAGGGGGCAATTACTTTTTCACACAGGGCCATGTAGGTTTAGATTTTTTTTCTCCCTAAATAATAAAAACCATCATTTAAAAACTGCATTTTGTGTTTACTTGTGTTATATTTGACTAATGGTTAAAAGTGTTTGATGATCAGAAACATTTTGTGTGACAAACATGCAAAAGAATAAGAAATCAGGAAGGGGGCAAATAGTTTTTCACACCACTGTATGTGCTGTGCTCTCGAGAGATGCGCTGTGTAGTTTGTGCTAAATGCACAATCTTCAGCGATCCATTATTAGTCTATTCTGTTTCAAAATTTGTTTGATCAAATGTGTTCTTGCTGTTGACAAGACAACTAAAATGAAATATAGACTTTTGTTACCTGTAACATAATTATTCGGTTTTGAACATTTAATGTTAAAAATGGATGCAATATTCTTTTTTACTAAGACATTTATGTTCCAACTCAGTGGTCAGTTACACTCAAAGAGACCACAATTTCTTATTACACATTTACTGTTACAGAATCCCAGGTTGTATTCTTTCCAATAATCTTTCTAAAGAGACCAATTGCCACTCACTTGTAAATACGAGGGACATTCAAAAGGTTTCCACAATTTTTATATATTTTTTTTGGAAACTGTGAAGGTGCGAGGAGTAGTAATTGGGCATTAAAAAGGTGGTGCGACGCGGGGAAAACTGCATCTCAAATGTAAGTGACAATGTATGTACAGTAAGGGAGTTAGCACTGCAGCCTCACCGATCCAGGGACGTGCATTCCTAGTCCAGTCATTCAAACTCTCCACCATGTCCACCGGAGTTCCACCCTAAATGTATCCCTTAGGTTAGTTGACCCTCTAGAGCTAGGCTTCCTGTGAACCTTTAATAGTCCAAAGGACTAAGTGGTTTCATTAAATTAATTCATTTATACATATTTCTAAATATATGGAATGACAAGAAGGCTGGTCATATCACTGCAGGGTCTATTCCACTTGGTGCAAAGTCAGGTTTAACAATTACCCTTTCCTGCACACCTTAGGGATGTGAGAGAAGAACAGAAATAGTCAGACCCAAACAAAGACGGAAACTCCACACAAACCACCACCACACTCTCTTAAAAGTGAAGGTGCCAAGGTGGTCCTTCAGCACGATGACATAAAGGACCCAGTTTTTTTTTTTTTTTACAAGAAACCCATTTATTGTACATGAAGGTTCCAGAAAGACCCTTTATGTATTTAGACCTGCTACAGGGTCCATACAGTAAACAACCGTGAACAGATGATAACAAATCTGTAAATACCAAAGGATCCTGATTTTAAAAGAACGCATGCACTAACATAGGCTATGCTCAGGTTTTTCTGCTCTGTTGGTGTCCTTCTAGGTAGCCTAACATACATTCAAGATTTCAGGGTTTTTTATATTTATTAGGAAGTTTTTCAAAGCACAAGGAACTTCATATGCAAAAACAAAACCTTCCCCCAATGAAGTGATTATTTCTTCAAGAAACCACACAACCCAGTAAAGAACCATAAAATGCCATTAAAGAACCAGTATTTCTAAGAGTGCAGGTGATATTTTCAAAACCAGAATACTGGGGCCATGAGGTTAACCACTGCAGTACTGTGTCACCGTCATGTCTGACGTGTTTAATGGAAAATTGACAGTGAAATATGGCAAATATGCAGAGGCCCATAAATAGCAAGTCCCTTTTATTTCATTTCAAAATAATTGTTGCACATTGTGGTCTATGGCCGGCTTGTCATCCCGGCCAATCCACCGAGGCCGCCAGATGGAGCTCTCCCTGCAGCATGGAGGTGCCCCGGATACCAGCAGGGAATCATGGAGGATGGAGTTTTCCTTTACAGCCCTGCTGGCCAATAGAGGACGCTGCAGGGAGGCCCAGAGAGTCGTTTGTGCCCTATAACCCGGAAGTGCATCTTAGTCACAGCGACAGGGGAAATGACGTACTTCCGGGATGAAGAACAGGAATTTTTATCTGACCCGGAAGTGATGAGTCACATGGACTGAAGGATGGGAAACACTTCCGGGTCAGGGACTATAAAAGACTGGGAAAAACACCAGAAAGTTGAGCTGAGCTGGGTGGAAGGGTGGCAACGCGTCTGGGAGTGGTGGATTGTTTATTGTATTGATTATTGATTGTGTTTATGAATAGAGTGGAGTGGAGGGTTCTTTGTACACTGTATAGTCCGGAAATAAATTATATTTGGACTTTTACCTGGTGTCTGACGTATTGTCCGAGGGTTCAAGAGGACAATAGCGCCCTCTATGTGTCACAACATATTAATTTGTTTGATTTGACCATATTTACATTCTGAAGTAAGGAAACAACTGAGGAAGCTACACACAGAGGAAAAGCTGAAGGATCAGATGGAGTCAGTCCTCAAGTTCTTAAGGCTTGTGCTGACCAACCGTATGTCATCCTCTGTCACCTGTATAGTTTTTCCCTAAGACTGAAGAAAGTGCCAGTGCTGTGGATAACAAACTGCATTGTTCCTGTTCCAAAGAAAGCAGGTACCTCTTTACATAATGGCTACAGACCAGTGGCACTTGGGTTTGGCATCATGAAGACATTTGGTAGACTGAACCTGGACTACATGAGTCCTCCTGTGGTAGACCCATTGCAGGACCCACTGCAGTTTGCCTATCAGACAAAGATTGGAGTGGAGGATACAATTGTCTGTCTGATCCACAAGGCTTATTCTCACCCAGACAAAGCACTTATAAAGATTATGATTTTTGATTTGTTCAGTGTTATCAAAACTATCCAGCCATCTCTTTTAAGGAGTACACTCAGAGAGATGCAGGTGGATGAGGTTATGGTGTCTTGGATAATGGACTAGATCTGTCAGGTAGACTGCAGTTTATGAGACTCAAGGACTGTGTTTCTGATATGGATGTGAGCAACATTGGAGCACAACAAGAAACAGTCCTGACTTCGTTTCTCTTCACTCTGGACACCCCAGACTATTAATATAACTCCAGGGCATGTCACTTGCAGGACTTCTCAGATGATTCTGTACTTATGGATTGTACTGATAAAGGGGATGAGATATAGGAGAGGAGTCAGGTTGTCTGTTTCTTGGTTGAAACGGAATTGTCTGCACCTTAACATCACAAAACCAAGGAAATGGTTGACTTTTGTCACACCAAAGAGCCTCTATGTCTGGTTACTGTTCAAGAAATGAATGTGGAAGTGGTCCACTCCTACAGGTTCTTAGGGGTCCACATTAATGGACTGCTCTCGGAACACAGAGAAGCTATACTGTATACGAAAGGGCAGAGCATTTCTTAATATGGGAAGTGATATGCTTCAAATGTCCTACAACTGTGTTGGCCAGTGCGATCTTCTACACTGTGGTGTGCTGGGCTGGTAACTTCAACAGAGGCCCACCGAATCAATAAGCTACTTGCAAGAGCAAGCTCAGTAATATGATACATTATGGACTGGCTGCAGGTAGTAGCTAAGGAAAGAATAAAAGCAAAACTGAGTGTCATTATGAACAATGCTGCACATCCTCTTTGTGATACACACACACTGAGGAGTTTCAGCCAATGAATTATTCAGCAGATGTGTGTCAAGAAACACGACTGTGACTCCTTTATATTAACAGCGATACGTCTGTCTACATCACTGTTTCCCAAACTCGGTCCTGGGGACCCCCTGTGGCTGCAGGTTTTTGTTCCAACAGGCTTCTGTTTTTAATTGAACCCCTGGGCTAATTAAGTGAACTGATATTTCCCAGGCTCTGTGTTTAGGGAACAATATAGAAATTAGAAAACTAAGTTTGCTAAAAAAATTAAAATATTAAAATGTACCAAGCAGTTATATAGGAATAATGTATTTTTTTCTTTTTAACAGTATTTTCATTCTACTTTTCTAGGTCTTCTAATTGATTAATTAATCCATTATTTACTAATTAGTGGGTCTGACTTTGATTATTCCGTGTTATTTGCCTGGGTGTCTGCTCTACTCATTTTTAATTGTCATTATTAAGACACAACGAAGGGGGAAAAACTGCACAGAGAAAGGGCAAAATATAATGAAATCAATAAAAGATAGTTAAGCATTTAAATCTCAGGCAAAAGCAGAAATATTTCTAAGCTTGCCAACCCGCAGCGTAGCATACGCCGCATAATTATGTATTGATGGGTGAACACTTCCTGAAAGACACAGTTGTCCAGGTGGGGTGGGTTTGAGAATACGACTGTAAGTGAATGAAAAGATGGAATTTTGGAGAGAGCAACATACAATTGTCCGTGACTGAAAACTGGAGGACCGCCGCCGCGCCCCCACCTCCCAGAGCGAGGGACGGGGCTGGACAGCATCCCTCTAAGAAGTTGGACGCTGCCTGCTCGGGGGTCGCGTAACTATTTAGCAGAAGGGAGTCTCGCTCGTTATCGGAATTAACCAGACAAATTGCTCCACCAACTAAGAACGGCCATGCACCACCACCCACAGAACCGAGATAAAGCTATCAATCTGTCAATCCTCTCTGTGTCCGGGCCGGGTGAGGTTTCCCGTGTTGAGTCAATTGACTCTACGTTCAATTGACTCTTATTCCTCTAAGTTTCAGCTTTTCAAGCATACTCCCACCGGAACCCACAGACTTTGGTTTCCCGGTTGGCTGCCCGACGGGTCATGGGAATAACGCCCCGGATCGTCAGTCGGCATCGTTTATGGTCGGAACCACGACGGTATCCGATCGTCTTCGAACCTCCGACTTTCATTCTTGATTAATGAAAACATTCTTGGCAAATCCTTTCGCTCGAATTGTTGGTGGGCGGGGCTCTGTCATGCGTGCGTCTTGCTTGCCATGGGCTTAGTGAATTATATATATATATATATATATATATAGATGTCTTATAAATGTAAAAATCACACTGCTATGCTTTTCTGAATGTCAAATAAAAGAAAAAATAATACCAGCTAATTAAATGAGGTCAGTGTTATCAGGTGTTCTCAATGATTAGGAATCCGGTTGGAACAAAAACCTGCAGCCACAGGGGGTCCCCAGGACCGAGTTTGGGAAACACTGCTCTACATAATGCCTCAATGTGACTGTGACAGCTAAGTCAGACATTTTCACTTTTTTTTTTTTCATTTTCTTCTTTGTTCAGATCAAAGCATGTCAGTGAGTCAGTCAGTCTGTGTATGTGTATATTTACTTACTTACATATCTACCAAATTTCACCTTTGGGGCAAAAAACGTTTGCTCAGTGAAAAGCAGATTGAAGAGCACAAGTCAGAGGATGGAGACGAGAAAATATCCCTTAAAGAGTCCTGTTAAGTTAGTCATTAGAAATGGAAGGATTGTGAAACGGCAGTAAATCTGCAATCCGTTCACCAAAAAACTGATTGATCATGTAAGAAGAAGACTATTGAGGGAAGGCCACCAAGAGATCTCTGAAGAAGTTAGAACCTACCATGTCTGAGAATGGAGAGATGACACCTGTTGTCCAGGTGCTTCACCAGTCACATCTTTATGGGAGAGTGGCAAAGAGAAAGGCACTGTTTAAAAAAACAAACATGACATGAGGGCAGAAGGCACATGGCAGATTGTGAAGTCAGCTGGAAGAATCTTCTATGGTCTAATGAAACCAAATTGAGCCTTTTGGCCATCAGACTAAACATCATATTTGGTGTAAGCCCAGCACTGTGCATTATTAAAAAACAAATCGTCCACCACATGATGGTGACCGCAAATGCAGCAAAATCCTGGAAGAAAACCTTATGCAGTCTGCTGCAAATCTGCGCCTTGGCAGATTTGTTTTCCAGCATAACAACAACCCCAAGTATAAAGCCACAGCTACATAGGAATGGCTTAAAAACAATCAATGTTATCATGCTGGATTGGCCAAGTCAGAGTCTAGATCTCAGTCCAGTTGAGAACTTGTGGCTGTTCACAACTGGAGGAAAAATGGCAGTGTCCAGATGAGGAAAGTTATGTACACAGACTCAAAGCTGCCAAAGTGTGTCTACTAAGTACTGGTTTGTGAAATCAGTTATTTTATTTTTTACATTTTTAACTGATTTAAACCACTTTCCAGTGATCTGTTTTCATTTTGACATTAAAGAGTCTTTTCCTGGTGTCCAATGTCAAAAAAGCTCAATTAAACTCTGTGATCCAATAATGTATAACAGGAAATGTGAAAGGGGTGAGTACTTTGTATGCTACAACATTTCTTAGAATGTTTATTATACTGTAATTGGTTATTTAGTTACCTTATGGCCTTTGAATTGAGGTAACCCCTGAATTTACTGGTAAAGGTCCCAGGCGTCCTGCACTGTTTTGCCTTTCTAAGGCAGTGAGTATTGTGACAACCTGAACAGATGGCAACTGGTAACATTCTGTGCCACCTTTACTGCCCACTGCAGTGCTCTACGAAGATTGGGATTGTTAGGTTAAATGGTGACTTGGAGTAGACCCTGTGATAGCCTTGTGCCTAATTTGTGCTGTGAATACCCAAAAAGATATTAAGTAGGTTTAAGAATCCCTTGTCAGGATATAAAATTTTCCCTTATTTAAAACAGTTAAAATAATGTTCTTTCTTTAGACATAATTAAAAAAGAATTTGAATTTTGCATTAGCAGTGCATGAACAATGAAATCAAAGGTAGGTGCTGACAAAATGAGACTCCCATACAGAGTTACTGGGCCAGGAGAGTACGTCACCAATCTGGGATGACCCTCGGTAGAGCTACTGCCCCCCTGTGTCAAAAGGAGCCAGTTAGGCTGGACGGGGCCTTTAAAGAGAAGCCCCTGGGTATGCTGGAGACATCTTCTCCCTCAGCAGTCCTGCTGAGTGATTAGAAACACTTACATGACTAATAAAACTAAGTGTCTTAAGTGTTCAGAAATTAAAAACAAAATAACGCCCTGACTTTCCATTTCGATTCCTAGGCAGTAGATCCCATTGGGCAATTGCCTCTACTAAGGGACTTGTTTTTCTGTTAGCTGTATTTTAATGACGTGTGATGAACACTGCAGTAAAGAGCAGCCCCTTGTGTTTGTCTAGGGAACAGAAGAGACGGTGCCTGTGTTTTTATGTTTTGATGACCAGATAAGAAATCTGAATTTAAAGAAACAGGACTTGATCTAAGTAATAAAAGAAGTCTGGGAAGAGAAGGTCTCCTGTGACCTCCAGGTACCACAGCAACCAGAAACACACTGCCGTTTAGCTCCTCTACACCAAACAGGAGGAATTTATCCTTCCTGTCAAATCCGTGCACTTTTACCACACAAATAAGTTCACAAAAGCTCAGTGAAGGGAAAAGCGGTCAACTTTGGGGAATTCAAAGCTCATCTTTCTGCGCTAAACTGTCTTACTTGTCCAACACCTCAGAGGATTTTCAAAATTGTGCAAGGTTTATCTCCACACATTGCCAGCTTTAAATAAGTGCCATATATATACCATTTTAATCAACATTCATTTATCCTCAGGAGCTAAAGTAAAAACCTCAGGTTAAATGAAGTCATTGTCTGTTTCACTTGTCATAAAGGATGGGAATTAAACCACAAAAATGTCTGCTCCAATACCCACATAATTTAGGGGATAGCCAGCCAACTTTGGTGATCATAGAAAATGGTCATTAAACTGTCAGAGAGAAGGAGAAAGCGAGAGTTCTTATCGGCATTTTGGGACGTTCTTGTCACATGTACAGAGTAGGGCGACATTCTTACTTGAATTTGTTAGTCAAGATGCCGTAATCATTCTGATGCATTTCTATTTTCTTCTTTTCTGCTTTTATATTTTACATTCATATATGACTATCCATTGATTATGTCAGTATGTCACTTGGGGATGGAGAGCCTGACACGGTGTTAATCTGAGACCCTCACATTGCAGCAGAAGTCAGAGGTTCACTTGGTAGACGGTGGTCCCTTTAGCTCAAATGGACAAGTGGCTGCTTAGAGTCCGAGGACATGCTTTTGGGCATGTAGTTAGCATGCCGACGAGTGCCTCACAGAAGAAGTGTACAAGTCACAGCGTCCTGGAAGAAGGCCAGGGGGTAGACTTGGGGCACAGTGGAGGGATTCTGTCATCTGTCCAGAGAAAGGTCTACACAAGTGGGGACACAGAAGCCTGGTCAGCCCAGTTGTTTCTAATTTCCTTGTTATCAGAGTGCTCTACTCATAGCATTATGCTTATCCCTGGAAAAACAAGCCAGAAGCGTTGAATTTTCTTCAACAAGAATAAATGTTATGTGAAAAAGAAACGTGCTAATATCAATGTTAACATGAATACAGTAGAAAAGGTATGTCCAGTTTTCACTGCTGTACAGATGTAGATTTAGAACTCATTCATTTTTTGACACAGCCACTAACGCATATCCCAATGCTGCAATAAGGACAGTAAAAATGTGTTTCTTTGCACACTCGTCTCATATTTTTATGTTGCTTACGTATGAGAGGGTAGATGGTCAGTGTCTGATCCGCACAGTCAACACACCCCTTGTGTCATCGTAGGCTACCACTGCACAAGGCTTCATGTCTTCCACCTTTTCCCGGCGCAAAAATTGACAGTTGCTGCATTGTGAACAGTGCTAAGGGGCTAACATCTGTCTTGTTCACTTGATCACAAGCATTTTGCCTTCTTCCCCCCACACCAAGGTGAACCTTCAGGCGACCGAACTGACAAGGTATATCATGGCGTCTTGTTCATAAAGTGGCGTATTCGTCAGCATCATTATCCATGTCAGCGTCTGATGAACAATTCATAATGTCTTCAATATTTCTTGACTCAACTAATGGTTCAGCTTCAGTTTGTACTAAAACAGCATTGTTTAATTTTAATCCTTAGATCAGTGTTTCTCACTTTTCTTCGCACTTCTGGGACACTGGTGGCTGTTTCAGCTACTGTGTTGCACATTCTCCCCTCTCAGTCCAGTGATACAATACATACCACCACGCTTTATTTTTCCGTTTCTAACCTCGCTTATTTTACCAAGTGGGTCCCTCCCCTGGTCATTTAACCATGATGGATCTCATTGATCTTCTAAATTGCTAAGCTCATTTGTTAATGCTAAGGAGATTAAAACCAACACTTTGTACTTTGACACCTAATTAAGAAACAGGTTGGAATTAACACCAGAAAGTGTCTTCAGTCTTAAATCACTTCTGTACACTGGTGTAAACGCAACCAATTTACTCGAAGTTCACAAAGGTGAAAAAAGTAGTCATCTCCCTCCTTACATTACACACAGTGTTAATCAAATGATGGCGACTGCATCTTTAAGACAATAACATTAAAGTTTTCAGTTTTCTGGTCACAGATTGACAAAAGTGTCTACCATGGCCAGAGTCATATGCTTAAATATTTATTGAGGGAAATGACCAAAAGTGACACTTCAGAGTTCAGTGTTCTTAGCCAGCAAGAGTTCAGGTAAGATCTGATATGATACATTTGGGGTTGCATGGTTAGAAATATAAGGCATAGAAGATTTCATGGTAAGAACTTCAGCAGGTCTCTAAATAATAAAAATTCTAAGTGAATTCCACCTTGAGTAGGCAACAAATTGTATTGCCAGCTACGGCTTCTTGATAATACTACTGGAACGATCTTAAAGCAAGGAATTTACTTTTCACGGTCTGCAATTTGAGAATGAAATAACCACCTTGTAGAAAACGTTTGTGCAGTCCTCAACTGTAATTTGCCTCATCTAATCTTTTTTATGCAGTTCTCCTGCTTAGGGTATGGGTGTCCAAAGAGTTGGTTGATTAGTTCAGAACCACCAGCTACACTTGTCAATCCCTGTTAGCAGTCTCTGAGGCAAACCCACGTACCCTGGGACTTCTGCCACTTACCCACGTCTAACTTACTTATTTTTTATTCCACAGGGAGAAGGAGGGCCAATTCTCTTCTCAATTAAAGAAGGAGCTGGGCACTTCCACATATATATCTATATATTGTCACACACGCGCAGATAGGGGGCAGTCAATGGGAGCGTGAATACAACAGCCAGGGGGATTTGACGTTTAGCGCTAATACCTCTCTCTCACTTATCCTTCAGGAAACCTGACGATTAGAGGACTTACCTTCTGAAATTCATTAAGACACAATCCTCTTCCAGTTTCTGAAGATACAACCCCATCAAACGATCTCACTTCCGGCTCACTCCAGATGACCTCACTTCCGTCTCCAATCTTATCTTATCACCACCTCCTACTCACCATTTCAACGTCACTGTCAATTGACCTTGTCATTTCCTGTCTGTCATGTATAAAAATCCTCTGTATCATACAACGTCTCATGGAAGTCTTTGTTACTTTGAGAAGAAAGCTATCCTTATGGCCTACAGTATACGGGACTGGGTCCCAAACCTTATATGTGTCTCTCAGGTCTTATTCTGTTTTTTGCAATATATATATCTCTGTCGGCAGCTGACGTAGAAAGAGCAGGTCCTCAGACCATGTAAGACTAACACTGTAGCAGAGCTGCACAGGACTTACCTACTGTGTGCCAGGCACCAATTATTGCCTACAAAGGAGCCTTTATTAAGAATTAAGATGATGCACAAATCACCTAAGAGTCCACTGTTTTAACCAAATTAGGATTATGTTAAATGGTAGGGGAGATTATAGCTAAGGGCTATTTAGGTAACTTGGAAAAAAGAGGTGGCCAACGCAAAAACCTATCATAAAACACAAACATTTCTGAGTGAACACACGTTTTTGAGTGAACATTAGGTTTATTAATAGTTATATTCATATCTGCACACAACTTAAAATTTGTATGCTCAAGAATAAACTTAACACTGTGTGAAGTGAAACAAAGAACAGCAAAATAACAAACTATCCAACATTATAAACACACAGTACAACATATTGTCTACCAAATATGAAAATGAAGTCTTTTGCTTAAATATTGGGAGTAACCTTATTACCACTGGAGGCACAAGGGATCAGCAGTTTTCTGTGCTCCAAGGTAAGGTGTCGTTCAATTAACACATTTAGAGGTGTCTTCTCAGTCACAAATCCTTGTCTGCAATTAAAAAAATTTTAATATACATATATAGCCACAAACACAGACACATACATTTTGTATATATCTTGCATCCCAATATACACTGAAAAGCAGACCAATATCATACATTCTGCTTTTTCGTTTATTTAAAAATAAAAATCTACTTCAGATATTTGCTTGCCGATTGTATGCCACTCTTGTTTGAAGGAATGTGAAGATGGCATATTTAAAAAAGGCAGTAATATTTAGAGTTCATTGTCTCCGTAAGGCAGAGGATGTAATCAAGAACCACATTCATTTAGTTCAAAAGGTTTCTCCTATCATACCCTCTTGCAAATGGTATAGATGTGTAAAGCCTGCAACTCCCGACATAAAAATGGCTTTTCCTCATGTGATTAGACTTGAATGACAATTTGACAATTTGTTTTGTGCCGTAACAACTCTTGCATTGTAATTACGCAATACATACATTCACAGTTACAAGTCTGTTAAATGCACTGGATTACAATTTTTTTCTTTTTGCTTGTCTTAGTTTATGAGGCGGCATACAAACAGGCACTGCACAATTATATATACAACCATCTAAATTATAGTAATTTAAAATACACATTGCCAATGTTTGCCTATAGGGACATTTCAACACATTTCAAATATTAAGCAGAAGGGTAAACCAATCCAGAAGATCTGCTCATGTCTTCTTAATAGCTTTATAAAAGGGAAATTCTACCACACGTTAAGTGGACTTTGATGAGCAAAGACAAAGATACAACAACACATCCCTTAGTTCCATTTCATATACTTATATTTTATCATCATATACTTGGTATTATATTTTCTAAACTTTATATGCAAGTAAACAAAATTTTGTGGTGATATAAAGTTCTGAAAGTGAGCTCTGAAACCAACATTCTGTTCACAACATATAAACCACTGAATTGTATGGTCTGAGGCCTAAGGTCTTTGTATAATGTGCTGAAAACAATTTTATCAGACTCGTTGTGTTTTTTTTTTTTTTGCCCAGTATATATTTATAGGCAAGAAACTCATTTTTTTTTTTAATTTAGTGGAGTTATTCCTGTAACAACGTTGTCACAACACTATAAATAAGTTTATGTAAACAGATTATACAGGCAGTTACGTATGTGTCTGTAAATATTACCTCTTCATTAGGAGCTCAAGGTCTTCCCTTTCTACAGTCTTTCTTTTTGCATGGTGTACATACGCTTCCAGGTCATCAGCCAGTCTGTCAAAATATTTCTCTACACTTGAGGAATGAAAGACAAAAAGAGGCAATCAAAACAAGTTTGGGTATGTTTCTTATTCACTATTGTATTCTATAAGAATATATGTCAAACTAAAGTCTAATGTGAGTAATTATTGTATTTATTGGGCCAAAGTCAAACAAGAAGGGCACAGATTAAAATGTGCCAAATCATAAGCAGAAATCTACATTTGCACTTTGTCATTAGAGATACATTAAACATCACTTCAAGTTTTAAGAACTGTGAAGGATTTGTGGAGGCTACTGGTTTAATCCGGGGTCATCTGGGGGAGCTGAGACATAAAAAGTTATTTTTATGAGTGGTGCTGTGCTTTCCCAAACCACAAAAGGGCAACATACTGTAGTCAAAAAAGTACACTGGGAAAAGCAGCCAGTCTGGTCCTCCAAGTACAACTGTGTGGTGGAGTGTCACTAGGGGCAGCCGTCTCCAGACAACTTCAGGACCTTGGGTAGCTGCTGAGGAATCTGGGAGCAATTTAAAATGGGTTTCCAAGGAAAAAGCAATTAAAGTACAGGGTGATAAGACCACAGCAGTTTTGTACAGTGCTTGTGGGCTATATTTTGGTTTCTTCTTTTATTGGCCTGCAGAGTGCAGCATCTTTATTTTTCCACTACACACATTTCAGTCAGTCACATCCTGGGCAAATAATTGTAAAGGTATATGCATGGAAGAGGTGCACAGTAAATTTTCATTCTTACCATGTCTGCAAAATGGGATAAACGTCCTTTGACACCTTGGTCCCGGCAAAATGGGTAAAAGTTGACAAAACCACATTTTTTGGAAGGTCAGATTGTTTTTCAGTGCTTTTATTTCTTTTATTTTCAGATTGAACGGGCTTCTTAACACATGACTTTGAACTGCTGAAAACACAAACAGCAGAATTAGGCATGTAAAATTGAGTGTTGTTGCTTGTATTAAAAGGTGCAAAAGGCTAGTATACTGTAATGACACAACAGACTTTTTTATTAAAAAGTGGTATGTCTACAGAAAACACAAGTTTACATATCTTCATTCTGAATATTTATAAAAATATAATTGGCCCTTGTGATTTGCAGGTTTACCGTCAATAATTACACGAAAATAATTTTGCAGCCTACTGCAGATGACGCACTTTGGCTAGAAAATGTAAAAAATGTAACTAAAAACATTTAGTAAGTCAGAAATGTATATATTATATGTAGTAATAATCATTTTTATTGTTTACTACCACAAATACACACAAGTTTAATATAATGATATATTTTGCAAAAAGTTACAGTTCTCTAAAGAACTGCAGAACTACTAGCCTTTCTTTCTCTCACCAGCTCTGCTTTGTCAGCCCCGCAGGCGCCAAGGGCATAGCCACCTCCCTCCTGGCCAACTCATCCTCCACCACCTGCCCTTCCCCTGATTTGAAAATCTCATTCTCTCAGTTTCCCTTCTTTGTTCTGTTCGGTCTTTTTTAATGCTCTCTTTACAGTCTGCACTGTGTTCAGCACCCTCCTTCACCTCACAAAATGGCCCAAAACATATTCACAGATTTTAAAAAACACAAGGGTTACCTATATATCAAAATGCAAAATAAAGTAGTAAAGAATTATAATGTAAACAAACTAATTCCACATATCTCTTTTGCACAAAAGCTCAATTTCTGTTGTGTTCACAAGAATCACTTGTGACAGATTTGAAATTACTTTTACTGTTTTCTTTACCGGAGGTTCCTAGCCTTCTAAGAGCCTGTCCCAGAAGGTTATAAAATTACCAATTTCAAAACACAGGGCATCGTTTTAGACTATTTCAGGGTTAGTGACTACGAATATGATGTTATAATTGATTCTTTACTAGGGATCTAACTCTCTAGTGACCTCTACCAGAGGATGAAAATTATAAATTTCTATTACAATCATGAGCATTTAGACTTGAAACATTTAAATTGAAGCAGGCATTTTAATATTTCAAATATTTGATGTAACTCTTCTTGTTAGTTGTGTACTTCTACCTCTTGAAGTAAATCATTACACTTCTGATGAACACCCCCCTTAATTAGGGCAGCTTATGCTAATTCAGACATTTTTACCTTTTAAGGTTTCTGTTGAAGAAAAGAGGCGGCACACTGGATAAAGGGGACAATGGTCTTTTCCTTCCACGTATAAATTCAGGTGTTTTTGCACAAAGCTCTGCTTAAGCAGGAACAAAAAAAAAATCAGCTTCTTTATAAGTGACATATTGATTACAGTAAAATGCACATTTCCAGTGTTTCCACTTTTAAGAACATGCAATGATGTTTGTTTTTTACTAGCTATATGAAACTAAGAATAAACCATCTGCTATACCTAAAACTGAATAATTTATAACAGCAACAACGGTTCTAAAACCATAAAACAGCATTTGGGAAATGCATACTGTTTCATTAAAATACAAATGAGTGATTTCCTCACCTCTTAATTAATAAAATCAAAACTGATCAAAGTCTTAATTAAATGTGACTTCAGAGAGCCATTACCTTCACTTCCAGTTTCATCCTCATCATTAATCACTGACTCACTTCTTGAAATTGTGGCCTCTGCTGCTGCAACAGGAATTTCTGGAGATTTTCTATTTTGAAAATACCCTCGGATTGAAGATACAGTTATATCTTTGGTTTTGATACTATTGTTCACCAGAGACATTGCAGAATCCTCAGCACTGAATTCATCTTCATCTTCAGAATAAGTAGATGGCAAATTCTTAGTCCGACACCCCTCTGGTAACAAAGAAAACACAAGACAGTGTGCGCCAGTGCCGGCTCCATACAAGCAGTACCAGGCCAAGGATTGAAACTCATGACTCTGAAGCTGGGAAGTAGCGGTGCTAACCACGGCACCAAAGTTATATGTCATCACTTAGAAAATGTAAAATTGAGACCTCCTGTGTTATATAAATGTTAAGCATGTAATGGAAAGCTTCGTGAATCGCTCTAATGGAAAGTATGATGTAAGGCATATCGGGTATTGCATCGTTTATAGACTTTTTGGGGGCAAACAAGGACTTTGTAGAAAGTAACTGACGACAATGCTGAAAGCCAGTTAGCACCTACATTTCTGGAGAATATTCCTTGCTTGGCTGTGCTACTTACTTTCTGTACACCAACATGCAGCTTGCTTTCGGTGTTTCACCTGTAAAGAGCTGTTAACCAAAAATGGTAAGAGATGTCTGCAAACACTCTGTAGACCAAAAATGTAACTAAAATAAAAATGTATATTTTAACTATAAGGTAGACTAAATGGAAGTGGACTCTGATCCACGAGGCTGAAGTTACAACATCATTTAAAACTAGGTACATGCTTTATCTTTGCATCATTCATTTACAGCAGGAAGCTGCCCTAATCTCTGGGAGTCACAAAGCTGATTTTGGCCATGAAAGGTTCTCTCCATACAGCCCCGAATTCCCTGAACTAGCTCAAAAATCCCTTCTTTAAAGCCTGTGCCAGTGATTAAGCCTGGACTGAGAAGACCGAAACAAAGCCTTACTTCAAAAATATAATTGAATGCACTTAAAATTCCTCTACCAAAAACAGTTGACACTTTTCCTAGGGTCCTTGCCTAACAAAGGCCCACATAGCAAAGACAATGTGTGAACTACACTGTACACCATAAGGAAAGTTCTTTACATGAACTCTGGAGCAACATTCAACTCTACAGAAGATCGGGCATCATGCGTAAAGGTCTGGTACCTTTAAGTGTACCTGGAGAAATTATAACTCCAAGTTGATGTATAAGCAATTATTAGCATATCTCTAAAGATTTTTTTTTATTTGCTAGGGTAAAAACTCAGTTCTAAACATTATGATTAATACTGAAGTGGGTTTATGTCACGCAAAGTGCTGCAATTTTTTTATTAAATGAATGAGAACATATTGTTTAATTTGGTATCTGCACTTTTGTATAGGGTGGTCCAGATCTAATTCTACAACTTTTAATGCAATGCAGGAAAACAATACAAGACAAAAGAATTGCTGTTCGACTGACAACCGTCTCCCCGCCATTTTGGAATGCAGGGGAGGTGCTGCCATCTTTCGGCAACAAAGAGAATTTTTTCTGAATTCTCTATGTAATAAACTTATTAAGTTATAGTGTAATGGAAATTGCTTAATTAGATCTGGACCACCCTGTAGTTAATTTCCCCCATATAGTTTGGTAATATATTTCATTGCTGTGTCATTCAGACTAAAGCTGGACAAAGTCAAAATCTGGTTTACAATACTTACTATATACTACAAAAAGGAAGCAGAAAATAAATGTGTAACATATTGAAAATACCTGGGATTTCACATTGCTGTAAGTTTATGAACACTCCTTCTTCAAAAGCCTTCATATTTATTGTTTTATGACCTATCATCTTGTGTTGTCTCCCTCTCTTCTGGACAGGTTCCTCCATGTTCGGTGTTTTCAAAGACATACTAAAGAAGTGCACATGTAGAAAAAGCAGTAAGAGACGACACAATCTATGGGGTTTCACTTGTATATCCCCAAAAATGTAAAGGTTAGATAAAGTGACAGTTGTAAACTGTGAATGACTGAATATATTGGTGTGTATGTGAGTGAGTCCTGCATTGTTGGTTTTATCTGCACATGAGGCTGAAATTCACCTTATCCTATACTGACAATATAAACATTGAAATGAAATAAGGCAAGATGTCCGATCAAACATAATCGACCTTACTACTGAATTATAGGCCTGTCAAACCTCAAAGTATATCATATACTGAATAGGCTAGATTTTTCAGATGCTGTATATTGTTGTGCATGGTGCACAGGGGGCTTCATGTATGCATTACATAGCTGCGTGGCAGAGTTCACGTTGGGATACAAGAGCAGACCTTTGCCCATATCTAATGATATGGTCCACAAGCCCTCCGAGTTCAAAATCACAGCAGTAGCTCTGAATAGGAAAAGGGCGTTGACATTAAAATATGAAACATACACAGAAGGCATGTATTGCTGATTGTATCATAATGCATAATTAATCTGTATATTATTCAATCAATCATGTAAGCTACAAAAAAACTTAATAAAAAATCATTTTGCCAATAGAGCATATTATGTTCTGCAACTAGCTCTGCACATAAGCTTTAATCAGTTCATTTAAAAGTCTCTAGTATTTCACAAATTTGGGAATCACAATTAAATATCCATTCAAATATATGTATAATTGCCCTCACAAAATCTGTCAAAAAAAAACAACAAAAACAGATCATTCTTTCAGATTTGTTGTCTTTTTCAATGCCATTATGACATTATGTACCTGAAATTATTTAATATTTATTCTTACCTGAGCCCAGATTTCTCGATGTATAGTGATGTATCAGCTAATAGCAGTGGTTTACTCATCCTTGGTGTATTTTTAACCAACGGCTCACTCACAGGCTCTGCAAAGCATAAAATAGTGTTATGTTGATGATGTACTGTGATAGTCGTCAATATAAAAAATACAATAAAGTTCAAGAAACTGTTGTATCACAAATTAAAAATGGCAAAAAATATGGAAATATTCATTAAAAAGCTATTGGAGGGAATGACATTATCATTAAATATTTTTTCTACTGCTATTAACAGTTTATGTTAGTATTGAAATGTCTTAAGTTATTGTTATAATTCTTATTTATTGCTTTATGGCCCAAATATTTGGCTTAGATTATTTTAACACACAGTCTCACCTGTCTGAATGATCTGTTTCAGTATATATCTGGAAGAAAGATTTTCTGTAGCAGCAGACAGGGATGATTCTTCAGAATTAAAGGTCTTCATTTTAGGCCTGCCAAGTGTAGAGGGCAACTTCACAGCACTCTACAAATAGAATCAGGGGAATTAAAATAATTCAATATTTTCAAGCAGCAGAAAATAAAACAAATTTGAATAAAAACTTGCCTTTTCAACCTTCTTCATTTTACTTTTCAAAGCCAGTGCTGGAGACTGGATGTTAACTTCAGACTTTCTCAATTTCTTGTCACCAATATTATCAGTGTGTGGAGTATTAAACCTGTAGTGAGAAAGTGAAATTGCTGACTGAAAACAAAACTTGTCACCTACTCACTAAGACAAATCAGCTAATGGCGGTGGACAAACTCAAAGCCTAAATGGTCTGGGATAACCTATAATTCACTTCCAGGCTTTAAACATGAATCCCTTAGATCGAGCCCCATTCTTTCTGTTTCCAGCTCAAGCTATTTGTTAGGTTATGAGGCATCCCTCTTTCATCTCCACCAGAGCTCTTCTCATGCTCTTCTATTCTTTAATTCTTTTTTCTACGCAAACATTCCTGCAACATATGCCATTTTATATAAGGCATATTTTATATTACTGCAGTGGGCTGGCACCCTGCTCGGGGTTCGTTTCCTGCCTTGTCCACTGTGTTGGCTGGGATTGGCTCCAGCAGACACCCGTGACCCTGTGTTCAGATTCAACGGGTTGGTAAATGAATGAATGTTTTCTTTACTGGAGCCTTTCCCAGAAGGTTATAAAATTACCAGTTTCAAAACACAGGGTATTGTTCTACGAATATGATGTTATACTTGATTCTTAACTAGGGATCTAACTCTCTAGGGACCTCTACCAGAGGGTGAAAATTACAAATTTCTATTACAATCATGCGCATTTAGACTTCAAACATTTAAATTGAAGCAGGCATTTTAAAATTTCAAATATTTGATGTAACTCTTCTTGTTAGTTGTGTACTTCTACCTCTTGAAGTAAATCATTACACTTCTGATGAACACCCAGACATTTTTACCTTTTAAGGTTTCTGCTGAAGAAAAGAGGCAGCAGACTGGATGAAGGAGACAATGGTCTTTTCCTTCCACGTGTTTTTGCACAAAGCTCTGCTTAAACGGGAACAAAAAAAAAAAATCCACCATCTTTACAAGAGACATATTGATTACAGTAAAATGCACATTTTCCAATGTTTCCACTTTTAAGAACATGCAATGATGTTTGTTTTTTACTCGCTATATGAAAATAAGAATAAACCATCTGCTGTACCTAAAACTGAATAATTTTTAACAGCAGCAACGGTTCTAAAACCATAAAACAGCATTTGGGAAATGCATACTGTTTCATTAAAATACAAATGAGTGATTTCCTCACCTCTTAATTAATAAAATCAAAATTGATCAAAGCCTTAATTAAATGTGACTTCAGAGAGCCATTACCTTCACTTCCAGTTTCATCCTCATCATTAATCACTGACTCACTTCTTGAAATTGTGGCCTCTGCTGCTGCAACAGGAATTTCTGGAGATTTTCTATTTTGAAAAGACCCTCGGATTGAAGATACAGTTATATCTTTGGTTTTGATACTATTGTTCACCAGAGACATTGCAGAATCCTCAGCACTGAATTCATCTTCATCTTCAGAATAAGTAGATGGCAAATTCTTAGTCCGACACCCCTCTGGTAACAAAGAAAACACAAGACAGTGTGTGCCAGTGCCGGCTCCATACAAGCAGTACCAGGCCAAGGATTGAAACTCATGACTCTGAAGCTGGGAAGTAACGGTGCTAACCACTGCACCAAAGTTATATGTCATCACTTAGAAAATGTAAAATTGAGACCTCCTGTGTTATATAAATATTAAGCATGTAATGGAAAGCTTCGTGAATCGCTCTAATGGGAAGTATGATGTAAGGCATATCGGGTAGGGCATCGTTTATAGACTTTTTGGGGGCAAACAAAGACTTTGTAGAAAGTAACTGACAACAATGCAAAAAGCCAGTTAGCACCTACATTTCTGGAGAATATTCCTTGCTTGGCTGTGCTACTTACTTTCTGTGTACTGTGACAGATTAGGTGCTTGCTCGCACCCTTGCACCCTCAGACACCACGTCAGACACCAGATAAAAGTCCAATTATTATTTATTATAATAATTATGTGCACAAAGCACGCTCCTCTCCACAATTCTCTAATAAACCAACAATTCTCAAATAAACCAATCCTCCAAACTCCCAGACGCTTAGCCACCCTGCCTTCCAACTCAGCTCGCCGTCTGGGAGCTCCCACAGTCCTTTTATATCTCCCGACCCGGAAGTGTTCCCAATCCAACAGTCCACAAGTCCTTATTCCTTCCGGGTCAGGGTAAACAATGTTTTTCTCACCCCGGAAGCCCGTCGCTCTTCCTATGACGAACTTCTGGGTCATAGGGGACAAAGAACTCTTCGGTCCTCCCTGCAGCTCCCTCTCGTGGCCCCCATGGCATCCAGCAGGGCGGTGCATAAAAACTCCATTGTCCATGATGCCCTGCTGGTCTTCTGGGGACCTCCATGCTGCAAGGAGGGCTCCACCTGGCGGCTTGAGGGTATTGGCCGGGATAAACAGCCGGCCATCCTCCACAGTACCAACATGCAGCTTGCTTTCGGTGTTTCACCTGTAAAGAGCGGTTAACCAAAGATGGTAAGAGATGTATGCAAAGACTCTGTAGACCAAAAATGAAACTAAAATAAAAATGTATATTTTAACTATAAGCTAGACTAAATGAAAGTGGACTCTGATCCACGAGGCTGAAGTTACAACATCATTTAAAACTAGGTACATGCTTTATCTTTGCATCATTCCTTTGCAGCAGGAAGCTGCCCTAATCTCTGGGAGTCAGAAAGCTGATTTTGGCCATGAAAGGTTCTCTCCATACAGCCCCGAATTCCCTGAACTAGCTCAAAAATCCCTTCTTCAAAGCCTGTGCCAGTGATTAAGCCTGGACTGAGAAGACCGAAACGAAGCCTTACTTCAAAAATATAATTGAATGCACTTAAAATTCCTCTACCAAAAACAGTTGACACTTTTCCTAGGGTCCTTGCCTAACAAAGGCCCACATAGCAAAGACAATGTGTGAACTACACTGTACACCATAAGGAAAGTTCTTTACATGAACTCTGGAGCAATAAAGATTTTTTTTTATTTGCTAGGATAAAAACTCAGTTCTAAACATTATGATTAATACTGAAGTGGGTCTATGTCACACAAAGTGCTGCAATTTTTTTTATTAAATGAATGAGAACATATCATTTTAATTTGGTATCTGCACTTTTGTATAGGGTGGTCCAGATCTAATTCTGCAGCTTTTAATGCAATGCAGGAAAACAATACAAGACAAAAGAATTGCTGTTCGACTGACAACCATCTCCCCGCCATTTTGGAATGCAGGGGAGGTGCTGCCATCTTTCGGCAACAAAGAGAAATTTTTGTGAATTCTCAATGTAATAAACTTAAGTTATAGTATAATGGAAATTGCATAATTAGATCTGGACCACCCTGTAGTTAATTTCCCCCATATAGTTTGGTAATATATTTCATTGCTGTGTCATTCAGACTAAAGCTGGACAAAGTCAAAATCTGGTTTACAATACTTACTATATACTACAAAAAGGAAGCAGAAAATAAATGTGTAACATATTGAAAATACCTGGGATTTCACATTGCTGTAAGTTTATGAACACTCCTTCTTCAAAAGCCTTCATATTTATTGTTTTATGACTTCCCATCTTGTGTTGTCTCCATCTCTTCTGGACAGGTTCCTCCACGTTCGGTGTTTTCAAAGACATACTAAAGAAGTGCACATGTAGAAAAAGCAGTAAGAGACGACACAATCTATGGGGTTTCACTTGTATATCCCCAAAAATGTAAAGGTTAGATAAATTGACATCTGTAAATTGTGAATGACTGAATATATTGGTGTGTATGTGAGTGAGTCCTGCATTGTTGGTTTTATCTGCACATGAGGCTGAAATTCACCTTATCCTATACTGACAATATAAACATTGAGATGAAATAAAGCAAGATGTCCGATCAAACATAATCGACCTTACTACTGAATTATAGGCCTGTCAAACCTCAAAGTATCTCTATATGTAATCTTCATTTGGATCTTGATCTTTGTCCCCGAATGAATTAGAAGAAGACGCACTAGATTGCAGTAGAGAGACAGCTAAAACATAGGCATTACATTAAGAATCTCCTCCAGGCTTATACTACTGAAGACTGTAGTACTCCAGTCACACCTCAAAACACAGACATTCAAACTAAACAAATTGTTGTGCTTTAAATTAACTAAAGAGATCTTCATTTAGATCTTGATCTTTGTCCACAAATTCCACGCATGCGTTGACCACCTTCCAGTTTAGTACGTTGTTGTTACTCACGGATGTCAAAAATGTGCCGGAATAACAAAAGGGGTGGTGGACAGTGTTACGCTGGTTAGCTCGGCCTGGTTAGAGAATGAGATTGCCGAAGATAAAAGGTACGTGCCTACGTAACATATGAATGAAAGAAAGACAGTGGGTAAAATGAATGACAACGTAACAGCACGTTCCAGAAATTATTATTGTTACGTTGTAGCCGGCGAGTGCTGCGCGTCTCACAGTTGTACCGTGGCTTGCTCACATGTCAGTGAAGTGATCCCTATTTATGCTTTACCGATGTGTCCCCCTTTTATAACCATTGTTCTCTGTATATTGCCTTACTCTTTGGATTGCCACAAAGCAACCTGCGAGATTGGAGAAAGGTTGAGAAGACATCGTGAGAGGAAATGATAGCGTCGTGAAAACGAGACAGACTGTGAACGGACAGAAGCAGAAATGCTCCCACACCACCACATAATTACTATTCGGACAGTGATTCTGAGTAGGCCGTTCCTATCGAATCAATGTCCAAGGGTTTTCTTTTGTAATTTTGTTTCCCTTACAAAAAATCATAATGCTGTGCAACAAAGGGCCCAGTTCACGACTGGCAGCCGCGTTTAAACAGGGAGCCCTTCACAGACAACTTTAACACGTGCAACGTAGTTGTGCGCACATGGCTAGTATCATATACTGAATAGGCTAGATTTTTCAGATGCTGTATATTGTTGTGCATGGTGCACAGGGGGCTTCATGTATGCATTACATAGCTGCGTGGCAGAGTTCATGTTGGGATACAAGAGCAGACCTTTGCCCATATCTAATGATATGGTCCACAAGCCCTCCGAGTTCAAAATCACAGCAGTAGCTCTGAATAGGAAAAGGGCGTTGACATTAAAATATGAAACATACACAGAAGGCATGTATTGCTGATTGTATCATAATGCATAATTAATCTGTATATTATTCAATCAATCATGTAAGCTACAAAAAAACTTAATAAAAAATCATTTTGCCAATAGAGCATATTATGTTCTGCAACTAGCTCTGCACATAAGCTTTAATCAGTTCATTTAAAAGTCTCTAGTATTTCACAAATTTGGGAATCACAATTAAATATCCATTCAAATATATGTATAATTGCCCTCACAAAATCTGTCAAAAAAAAAACAACAAAAACTGATCATTCTTTCAAATTTGTTGTCTTTTTCAATGCCATTATGACATTATGTACCTGAAATTATTTAATATTTATTCTTACCTGAGCCCAGATTTCTCGATGTATAGAGATGGATCAGCTAATAGCAGTGGTTTACTCATCCTTGGTGTATTTTTAACCAACGGCTCACTCACAGGCTCTGCAAAGCATAAAATAGTGTTATGTTGATGATGTACTGTGATAGTCGTCAATATAAAAAATACAATAAAGTTCAAGAAACTGTTGTATCACAAATTAAAAATGGCAAAAAATATGGAAATATTCATTAAAAAGCTATTGGAGGGAATGACATTATCATTAAATATTTTTTCTACTGCTATTAACAGTTTATGTTAGTATTGAAATGTCTTAAGTTATTGTTATAATTCTTATTTATTGCTTTATGGCCCAAATATTTGGCTTAGATTATTTTAACACACAGTCTCACCTGTCTGAATGATCTGTTTCAGTATATATCTGGAAGAAAGATTTTCTGTAGCAGCAGACAGGGATGATTCTTCAGAATTAAAGGTCTTCATTTTAGGCCTGCCAAGTGTAGAGGGCAACTTCACAGCACTCTACAAATAGAATCAGGGGAATTAAAATAATTCAATATTTTCAAGCAGCAGAAAATAAAACAAATTTGAATAAAAACTTGCCTTTTCAACCTTCTTCATTTTACTCTTCAAAGCCAGTGCTGGAGACTGGATGTTAACTTCAGACTTTCTCAATTTCTTGTCACCAATATTATCAGTGTGTCAAGTTTTAAACCTGTAGTGAGAAAGTGAAATTGCTGACTGAAAACAAAACTTGTCACCTACTCACTAAGACAATCAGCTAATGGCGGCGGACAAACTCAAAACCTAACTGGTCTGGGATAACCTATAATTCACTTCCAGGCTTTAAACATGAATCCCTTAGATCGAGCCCCATTCATTTTATATGCACTCTGCATTTGACATATGGCAAGAGAAACATTTAGGCCCCTGAACAAGCTTGCATTTCCACAATCCTGTTCTAAGTGCCTACCAGACACAGCATGTACAGTAATTGGTACTCTTTGTAGAATTTTTGAACATTCCAATTGCTGGGGTGCAGATTTTCTATTTTGCTCTTCCTTTATCTTTCTGTTTCCAGCTCAAGCTATTTCTTAGGTTATGAGGCATCCCCCTTTCATCTCCACCAGAGCTCTTCTCATGCTCTTCTATTCTTTAATTCTTTTTTCTACGCAAACATTCCTGCAACATATGCCATTTTATATAAGGCAGATTTTATATTACTGCAGTGGGCTGGCGCCCTGCTCGGGGTTCATTTCCTGCCTTGTCCACTATGTTGGCTGGGATTGGCTCCAGTAGACCCCCATTACCCTGTAGTTGGGATATAGCAGGTTGGATAATGGATGGATGGATATTTTATATTAGGGCATTCTTAAGCCATTGTCATCAACAACATTCCTTTTGAATCTGAACAACCCAATCATTGACATATCCAACTTAAATTTACAGGCATATCCAACTTAAATTTACACATTGAACAATTTGGAAATGGCTTTCTGAAGATCTCGTCTCCTCTCTTCTGTTGTGGTTAGGACTCCCAAACAGAGCAAAATTGGTGTGAGGTCTCCTAAAAGGATCATCTAGGCAGGGCCTTTTAACCTAACAAGTTTGCCCAGGAAGATTCAACCCAAATCCAGCTAGCCTTAAAACTTAACTGCAGGCTTCTATTCTAGCCCAGCAAAACTAAACTCCAAATAAGGCAAACTTGCAAAATAACAAGACAAGTCCCAAAATACAGCAAAAGCCTCACCAGAAGAAGGATAACCATAAATCTCCAACTTGTATAAATAGAGCAAATAACAAATCTTTATACATATAGACTATTAGAAAGAATAGCTAATTACAAGCAACATGCTCAGAGATTAAAAATATTCAAAAACGATTTGCCTAAAAAGCAATTTTAAGCAAAAAAGCCCAAATCAAGAATCCTGAAAAGAAATCCAGAGACAGAAGAAAAAGTCAAGAAAAAAAATCTAGAAAATCCAACAAATGGCAATATTCACAAAACTCTTTCACAAAACAAATGCTTTTCCTAATTTTAAGTTACTTAGCTATGGCCTTAAATAGCCATAGAAAGGAGCTCCATCCACAACACACAAGAAATTGAAGCAGAGTAACCATAAGTAGATACTCTCAGTGCAGAGGAACTGGATAAACCTCTGACACTCTCAGAATTACTAGACGCTATAAGCTCACTTCAGGGTAGGAAAGCAGCAGGCCCTGACGACTACCCTGCCAAATATCATAAAAATAATTTTAATCACGTTAACTCCCCTTTATTAACAACATTTATAAAAGGCAGATGCAATAAAATTCTACCTGACTTTTTACCAAGCACTAATTACTGTCTTTCCTATGAAAAAACGACTTACTACAAATGTGCATCATCATATAGACCAATCTCACTTCTGAATAATGATGTTACGATATTCCCAACAGTTCTAGCTCGAAGGATTGAGGATGTGCTTCCTTTGGTAATATCACAAGGCCAAACTGGATTTATTAAACGCAGACACTTAGCTTACAATCCTCGACACCCTTATTAAAGTCTAACACCCCGGATATCTTATCTCTGAATGCAAAAAAAAGCATTCAATATGATTGACAATTAAACTGGAAAATACTTTAAAAGATAAAGTGTTGGGGACTACCAAGCTGGATTTAGGAACAACAGGTCCACCCACTACTGATCACATTTGCACAACAAGAACTAATCATGAAAAATGCCATGAATACAATATAACTTTGCTTCAGTCATTTGTAGATTATAAACAGGCCTTTGACAGTGTGGATAAAATAAAGATATATTATAAGACTTTAGAACACCACAGAAGTTAAGAGATCTTAATAGTCACGATGCTACAAGAGACAAAAAGTAAAAGGATACAAGGTCAGCTAACAAAAGCTTTTCACATTGACCAAGGACTTAGGCAAGGGGATGGGGATGACCTGCCTGTCAGCAATGCTGTTTGTTCTAAGCTTACAGTTTGTAATGAGGAAGCTAAATATGAATCCAAGTGGCCATATTTATAACAGAACGACACTGTGTTTAGCCTATGCCAGTGACATTGTTTTGATTTCTAGAATCCAAAATAGCCTGACAGAGAGAGCTGAAGTGCTTGATCGTGAATCTAAGATAATAGGCCTGTGAATCAATCAGGACAAGACAAAATACACGTATGAAAATACAATGAACTACAGCAATATAAAATGTGCATGGCTGAATGAATTCAAATTTAGGACAAATTTATAATGAAAATGATCAATACATTCTGAAATTAAAGCAAGACTAGCTGCAGCAAAGAGGTATTATTATGCTTTACATGCGTTACTGAAATCAAGTCTGTTGACCAGAAAACTAAAGGTGCAGATTTTATAAAGACATAATGAAACAGTTCGTGACCAGAAATATGATGCTATGCACGTCTGTGCAAGCCTGTACCCTGAAAATGAACTGTCCTAATCTGAAATGAACATTAAAATCAATTTCAAATGAATTTAAGGGTTCCACAAAGACAATCCACAGAAAGAAGATAAAAATTTATCTTGAAAAATAGTGATTTGCAAAACACAAAAAAAACTTAAATATGTGGACTGAACAATGGCACTTTGATCTGTTCATTTAGGAGTATGTATTAGGGAATCCATTCCCGGACGGGTTTATCCATTCCTGGGAATTCGGAAATCCTGCATGTCATTCCCGGGAATCCCAGGCTCCCAGGGATGACACAGTGCACGGGCATCTCACATGTGAACGGTTTTAGAACGACCAACACTTATTTTTAATAAAACTACTGCAATATGTTGACACCAATAAAAGACTAACCTTATCTACAAGCAGTTCATGCTGTCATACAAGTACATGTATCTAGTTCAAGGGTGCCCAATGCATCGATCGCGATCGACCAGTAGATCGCAAAGGTAGTGCAGGAAGATCGTGTTGCATTTAAAAAAAATTTTTTTTTAAATGATAGTCTATCATATATCTTCCCTATGGCATTTGCCACTTGATTGACATACAGGGCGGCCAGTCTTGAGATCTCCTTTCTTTTAACACACTGGTCATCCCGCACGCACGATCAAACATGCGAGCTCGACTAAAGAAGGGATTTAAAAAAAATTGTTTGAGGAGGGTATGGGCTTGGGGCGGCACAGTGGCGGCGCTGCTGCCTCGCAGTTAGGAGACCCGGGTTCGCTTCCCAGGTCCTCCCTGCGTGGAGTTTGCATGTTCTCCCCGTGTCTGCGTGGGTTTCCTCCGGGCGCTCCGGTTTCCTCCCACAATCCAAAGACATGCAGGTTAAGTGGATTGCCGATTCTAAATTGGCCCTAGTGTGTGCTTGGTGTGTGGGTGTGTTTGTGTGTGTCCTGCGGTGGGTTGGCACCCTGCCCGGGATTGGTTCCTGCCTTGTGCCCTGTGTTGGCTGGGATTGGCTCCAGCAGACCCCCGTGGCACTGTATTTGGATTCAGCGGGTTGGAAAATGGATGGATGGATGGGTATGGGCTTTATGTGGAATTAGAAGAGGATTTTTTTCTCTCACAATGTCACAATCGAAGTGCGTTTGTCTGATCTGTCAATCTATCATTGCTATTCCAAAGAAAAGAAAATGTGGAAAGGCACTTTCGAACTGTTCATAAAAACTACGAAACTGACTTACTTCCGAAAAGCGATCTGAGAAAGTGAAAAGTGAGGGAACTAAAAACGCAGTTAATCGGACAGCCGTCATTTTTCAATCAGTTGAATTGAAAAGCTCCTTGACTTCATTATTCGGCTCTACTTAAAAAAAGAAACGTCCTCTGACTTTCAACTGTTTTTACTTTCAGTAAACTTAATGTGTAAATATTTGTATGAACACTAAAAGAGTCAACACCATAAGACATAAACTAAAAATGTTTCACAATGTGTCCCTGAATGAAGGGAGGCTCAAAATCAAAAGTACCAGTCAGTATCTGGTGTGGCCACCAGCTGCTTGAAGTACTGCAGTGCATCTCCTCCTCATGGACTGGACCAGATTTGTCAGTTCTTGCTGTGAGATGTTACCCCACTCTTCCACCAAGGCACCTGCAAGTTCCTGGACATTTCTGGGGGGAATGGCCCTAGCCCTCACCCTGTGATCCAACAGGTCCCAGACGTGCTCAATGGGATTGAGATCCGGGCTCTTCCACTGCGAGGATGATCAGCTGTCCTTCCTGTCTCCTGTAGCGCTGTCTTAGGTGTCTCACAGTGCGGACATGGCAATTTATTGCTCTAGCCACATCAGCAGTCCTCATGCCTCCCTGCAGCATGCCTAATGCACGTTCACGCAGATGAGCAGGGACCCTGGGCATCTTTCTTTGGGTGTTTTTCACAGTCGGTAGACAAGTCTCTTTAGTGTCCTGCGTTTTTAGAACTGTGACCTTAAATGCGTACTTTCTGTAAGCTGTTAAGGTCTCAACGACCATTCCACAGGTGCATGTTAATTAATTGATTATGGTTAATTGAACATGCATGGAAAACATTGTTTAAACCCTTTACAATGAAGATCTGTAAAGTTATTTGGATTTTTAAAACATTATTGTTGAAATACACGGTCCTGAAAAAGGGACGTTTCTTTTTTTGCTCAGTATATATACAGTATATATATATATATATATATACACACACACAGTGGAACCTCGGTCCACGACCATAATTCATTCCAAAACTCTGGTTGTAAACCGATTTGATCGTGAACCAAAGCAATTTCCACCATAGGATTATATGTAAATACAAATAATCCGTTCCAGACCGTTAGAACTGTATGTAAATATATATAAATATATATTTTTTTAGTTTTTAAGCACATAGTCAATTATACCATAGAATGCACAGCATAATAGTAAACTAAATGTAAAAACACTGAATAACACTGAGAAATCCTTGAACAACAGAGAAAACGAAGGCCGGAGTTATACTTCACGCGACACATGCTGCAGCGGACGCTGGAGGAATCCACCAGGTGGCATTGCGAGATATTATCACGGTGAGAACATGTTTGGCTTCTCTGTGTTGTGAATTGCTTGGAGCACTCATTAAATTCTGATGACACCTTACCGCAATATCTCTGAAAATGATGTTTATTGATTAAAACCATCAATCCAGGAATGTGTCCATTCCAGCAAGCATTGGGCATGAGTGAGAAACAATCCCTGGACGAGGCCTCAGCGCATCGCAAAGTGAATACAAGCACTCGCATACACTACCGTCATTTTAGTGGCACCAAATCCCCAAATCTGCATATCTTTGGAAGGAAACCGGAGCACAGTGTGGAATACCAGCAACATAACTCCCTGCGAGACAGCAGTGCTATCGCTCCACCACCGTGACACCCCCATGTGTGTAATTATTAACAGTATTCATTATTTAAACAAAATTATCAGCACAAAAGATGGTATGTGAGACTTTTAAAATTTACCATGTCATTACGATCGGAAATATGCGACGCTTGAATATAAAAGCAATACGACTGCATCTGTATGTCGGCATTTTGCTTCACCACATCGAAGCATTCATCCCGTTGGATATGCATGGAGGCTTTATGTCACATGTAAAAAGTAAACAGACACTGGGAACGCGTGAAAGCCATGATACGGGCGCGTACGCATTCTGAGCGTGAAGTATAAATGAGCCCTAACACTGCAATAGTTCGCGCTATATAGTGTATATAGCTAGGAACCACTCGCTAAAAACACTTTTTTTTAATGAGTTTTAAGCACAGGGGAAAAAAAAAAACATTTGAAAAATCCGTAATTTAATAAACCACCAAGAAAAGTAACATCGCCACAATCCACGCTATGAACCGATCGCTGTAAACAGAACTGAAAACAAAAACAAGCCTCTTCTACCTTATGCGTCCAGCCCTCCCTGTCTCGCTCACTCTCTCTCTCACTCTTAGTGTGTATGTGTGCCTCTGTCTCGTGTGTGTGTGTGTGTGTGTGTGTGTGCCTCTGTCTCGCGCGCCTCTGTGTGTGTGTGTGTATATATACTTTTTAATGTATTTCATTTCAAACTGATCATTTTAAAAGTAGCTTGCAAGCCGAAAAACTATGGGCACCCCGATCTAGTTAGTTGCGGTAATAAGAGCGTAGAAAGCGTAACTTGTTCAAAGTGCGGTCGTCCAGGCAAGAACGTACTTCATGCAGAGTACGTCAGCCGCTGAGAAAGCACGCTTTGCCTCCACTGAGGTAGGCAGCACAAGTCATCAGATACAGATACACTTGTTCTAAATAATGCCCGCGCTTGCCATTGCTGTGAAACACCGCCATTTCAGCTTTCACTGATGCATCCAGTTTCTTGTCATTATTCTGTGATTGCAAGTTTCTTGGCACAGATAATGCGGATGCAACAGACTGACACATTGCAATTTCAAGTTGCTGTTCAAAGCTGTTGTCTGACAGACGTCAATGAAATCTTCAGTTTTCAACTATAACTCTGCTATTTCTTGATCTCTGTGATTTCTTGATTTTTACACTTTTACACCCTATATACTGTATGCTAGCTTGGCCGTTCCCGGTTTCCCGGGAATTACAGCAGTTTCAGAATGGATTCCCTTCTGTATGTTCAGTCTGCATCGCAATCTGATTATTTGGGTGGCTACCTACCAGGAAACGCTTGATTGGTTGGCCAGTCAGCAAACATCCACCACGTCCTGTCAGTTGCTAGAAACAGCTCATAGATATGCGACACAGTAACAAATAATACAAACAGTTGGTAACCACCCAAATAATCAGACTGCGTTTCAGACCTATGAATGTAATACTCAAATAAGCAGGGAACCAGCCGCCGTGGCAAATCATGAGAGGCTTCATCTCAGGCGCTGACGTCCCAGGTGCGATACCCATAAGCGAATGCAAGAGTATGGCGTTATTTCAGTGCCACTATTCTTAGCACACGTAAAAAAATATTGCAAGTGCAAGTGTTGCATTTTGAGGAGAAATTTATTTTGAGCGTACAAAAGCTGAATTTGAGTGAACAAAATTCATTGCTGCGTGCAAAAAATGTATTTCAGTGTTTGCACTTATCCATATACACACACAATAGCACCCCCTCTCGCTCAGTTTTTTCATTTGTGCTTGCTCGCAATGTGTTGCTTGCGCTCACAACATTCTCTGCTGCAAGCGCTCAACTCTCTGTACACCGTTATAAGTGTGCCACAAAACCAACCAATCACAGACTTGGTTTCAAAAATTCTGATTGGCTCTTACGGTCTCCAATCAGCTCGCTAGCTGCTGCATTCATTGTGGCACATCTGCGAGATGCTTCTGGTGATTTTATACATTCTTGCCAATCATTTACCACTAATGTAAATCACAGTAAGAAGAACATGAAAACAAAGGCATTCTTTTTAAATTGTTGTATTTATTGGAAAAAACGCTTACACAAAATAACATTACTCCCAAAAGTACCTATTCTGGAATAATGACTATTATATATGTTTGTGGATTTGAAGGAGCTTCAGGATCCAGGCATTGACTGGGAGAGTACTACACCAACGATAGTCTTAACAAATAATATATTTTAAAATAAAATAATTAAAGATATTATCCGCAAATTGGGGTTTAATTGAGTTTAGCTGGATTTAGCTAAGGGGCGGCACGGTGGCGCAGTGGTAGCGCTGCTGCCTCGTGGTTAGAGACCCGGGTTCGCTTCCGGTCCTCCCTGCGTGGAGTTTGCATGTTCTCCCGTGTCTGCGGGGTTTCCTCCGGCGCCGGTTTCCTCCCACAATCCAAAGACATGCCGGTTAGGTGGATTGGCGATTCTAAATTGGCCCTAGTGTGT
Source organism: Polypterus senegalus (assembly GCF_016835505.1). Taxonomy (NCBI): domain Eukaryota; kingdom Metazoa; phylum Chordata; class Cladistia; order Polypteriformes; family Polypteridae; genus Polypterus; species Polypterus senegalus. The sequence goes on along the minus strand of NC_053162.1, from coordinate 48,258,961 downwards.
GCTTGGTGTGTGTGTGTTTGTGTGTGTCCTGTGGTGGGTTGGCACCCTGCCCAGGATTGGTTCCTGCCTTGTGCCCTGTGTTGGCTGGGATTGGCTCCAGCAGACCCCCGTGACCCTGTATTCGGATTCAGCGGGTTAGGAAATGGATGGATGGATGGATGGATTTAGCTACATTTCGGACTGTTTCCGGAATTCCGCAGCTAGCGAGCTGATTGGAGACCGTAAGAGCCAATCAGAATTTTTGAAACCAAGTCTGTGATTGGTTGGTTTTGTGGCACACTTATAACGGTGTACAGAGAGTTGAGCGCTTGCAGCAGAGAATGTTGTGAGCGCAAGCAACACATTGCGAGCAAGCGCAAATGAAAAAACTGAGCGAGAGGGGTGCTATTGTGTGTGTGTATATGGATAAGTGCAAACACTGAAATACATTTTTTGCACGCAGCAATGAATTTTGTTCACTCAAATTCAGCTTTTGTACGCTCAAAATAAATTTCTCCTCAAAATGCAACACTTGCACTTGCAATATTTTTTTACGTGCGCTCAGAATAGTGGCACTGAAATAACGCCATACAAGAGTGCGTACACTTAACAACTCTCGATTTGGGCAAAACACGTGTCGTGTATTATTTGGCAGATACCGCAACATTTTCTTATTTATATACACACACACACATATATATATATATATATATATATATATATATATATATATATATCTTATATACACACACTATAGGGTATATATATATATATTATAAAAATAAATATTACAAAATAAAAATAAATAAAATATATATCAGATTAGCAAGATTTGCACTGTCTCTTTAGAAACATAGCTGCTGCATTTACCACTTACTTCCAATGCTTTAATAGCTGAGGGAACAAGAAGGGTGTGGGAGGCCAGCAGTCCTTGGATCGCAAACATTTAACTTTATTCAAGAAATGTTCCCACCTGGATCATGTTGCTGTTCATTCATTAGCATTAATTATTCTGTAGTTAATTTCCTGCAATTTACAGGTTCATGTAGCAGATCGTGACAGCCCTCTGAGAACATCACTATATAAAATTACATTGTTTTAGATATTATGTTCCTCCAGATATAGTTTAATTAAAAACACAAGTTTAATATTCTTGAATACTTTATATAGTTGCTAAAATACTAAAGGACATATATTTCCGTTATTTATTAAAACATAAAAATAGGTTTCTAAATGCAAATCAGTAAGTCGCCTTGACTGTAAAAGTAGACTGGATTAAAGCACGTTTCCTTATCGTAATTCCTTATAGTATATTATTACAAATGCTGTCTGTTTAGTGATGTTTAATGAAGCTCCCGTTTCTTCCCAGATACTCGATATTTTAACTGTCTGATCTAATTGTTCACATTTCCTAGTTAACATCTTGCGGGTGTTCTTATAGCAGTGGAAAACTTACTTCGAGTTATCAAAAAAAAGTTCGGAACTTTCACTGGTTCACACCAGACTGACGTGTTTAGTTCATCTGCGACGAATTCATGAAATTTAGAAAAATTAAGCTAATGTACTGAAAATAGGAACATCAATCTACACATAGGTCCATTTATCCTGTGAATTATTTGTTATAGAAACTGACGGAAAAAAACACGAAATGACACAATGCTCCAGTCAGTTCTTCAAATTAGCGTTTCCGCTTCGATGTGCTCGTGTGCCCCGGTTTTCCACAGCAGAACTTTACTTCTTTCAAGACCGCTCACACTCGAGCACCGTGCTAAACGTGCGAAATTCAACATCTGGAAAACAAACGGGAACGAAAAGCTTCATACACGGGGAAGACCGAATCAAACAGACCCAGCCCTCGATACGCAGGATATTTTAATAACCTTAGACTTTAGTAAATCCTAAACATACACTCGTCAAAACTGCTTATGCAAGCATGTGACTTAAGCAAGTTAATGCAACCCCACCTTACTAAAAAAGTCTGACTGAGTGGTCTTCTCTTTAGCAGTTGTTTCTCTCTCCGAGTCACTCGCCACTCCTCTTCTCCCTAATGCTTACTGTTTATTTTAAAGCCCTTTGAATTTATACTGTCACGCTGGCTGCATTTGGCAAGATATTGCATCAGTCAAAAAATGGGACAACTGATGTGTTCGCATGGCCTGGTTGATTGTTAAATTGGGTTATTTTTGAAATATCATTATTTTAGACTCACAAGCCTCCATTTCACATATTCTTACACGCATACACACACTGGTCACTTTATCTAAGATTACGTATACACATTTTATTAAACGATTACACTATTTAACAATTTTATGCTTACGTTCCCAGAATTCCTGTCTACATTTATTTTGCATACACCCCAGAATTCGATCTAATCGCAAATTTCACCTTCTTGGAAACTAACTTATGAATATTAATGATCTGATAAGGTCATTCATGCCTGCCTGCTACCCACCTGAGCTCTGAGCCCCTAGGTTAAGAGTTGTTATCTAAATAATTCAAAAACAAAAACATGCAGAAATAAAACACACAAATTAAATATTACGTGTCAAAATTGCGTACTGTAAAAGAACAGTTTTCCAACAGCATTACATGTATATATGAAATAATTCTGAGGTTTAAAATTGTATGAAGGCATAAAAATGCTTTATAAAGTTAGAAGTTTTGCGGTGGGTTGGCAACCTGCCCGGGATTGGTTCCTGCCTTGTGCCCTGTGTTGGGTGGGATTGGCTCCAGCAGACCCCCGTGACCCTGTGTTCGGATTCAGCAGGTTGGAAAATGCATGGATGGATGTCCACACATAGAAAGTGATAAATGAGTTTGGACTGCACTTCACTGTAGTGGTTGGTGAGCTTCTGATTTGCCAGCTTCATGAAAACATGGCTGATATTGTGAGAGCAGCAGTTAAACCCCCAGTTCAGCTGGGGGTTTGAGTGCTAATTTTTAAAAAAAGTTTCCTTGACTTAATGTTGACAAATAGTAAATTAATAAAGACATTATTATAACATTTGCATCTGGCTCCATTGTACACATTTTGTGACAGGTGTGGTTTATAATTTCTAAGTTAAAACTCGGTGCTTGATCAGATCTGGGAATACAGAAAATCAAAAAAGTCAAACTTAGCCCCACCCTCCCTACTTCGGGGTGTTCATCAGAAATGTATTGATTTACTTCATGAGGTAGAAGTACATAATGAAAAAGAATAGTTGTGTCAGATATTTTAAATATTAAATGTGTGCTTCAGTTTAAATGTTTAAAGCCTACATGCTCTCGACTGTAAGAGATTTGTCGTTTGCACACTCTTGATAGAGTTCTGTTGGAGGTAAGATCTCCAGTACAAGATTGAAAATAAAAAATAATATATTTGTAATCACTGACTTTGGAATAGTCTAAAACAATACCCTACATGCTTATGTTTGAAATTTGTCATTTTAAACCTTCTGGCAGTAGGTTCTAGAGAGCTAGGGCCACCAATTAAGAATCAAATATATAAAATATTATCATATTTGTGATCAGTAACCTCAAGATATCATGAAATGACTCTCCACATGCCTATATTACCAATTTCTATTTTTGCAAAGTTTTATAAAAAGGAGCAACGAGTATTCTGTTAGTGGGTTAACAGTTAGGGTCTATTGGCGCACCACCTGAAATCCTTCTGATCATTTTTACTGAAAACATCGGTTGGTTTATATAAATATGGTCCAAACTGGCCAATGGGCTTTCCTCAAATGTCTAAGGAAGTAACAGTAGTGAGCCTACTTGAAGAATAATAATAATATGTCTTATTTATATATAAATATAGCCGATGCATTGCACCCATGTCAGAACTTTAGAGCTGTTGACTCAACATGACAACAGCAGCAGCCCCTCCCCCCATGTAAATGGAAGTTTGGCCTGCTGTCTGCCTACTGGAGTCTATGACCAGCTCCAAGGGAGAGATTGTTGCCATGATGACCTCTCTGTTAAGGCCCTGTCACATGACCCAAGTTTCCCAGCAATTTTCACTTACAGACTTCATTTATATAATCTTAGTGTGGCCATCAGTCATGTAGTCTGGGATCCCCTGTGACTCTATCCAATCGTAGTCTGGGATCCCCTGTGACTCCATCCAATCGTAGTCTGGGATCCCCTGTGATTCTAACCAATCAGACTGTGTCAGTGTGCATGAGAGCCAACAACCAGTAAGTGCTCATCCTGAAGTACAGCACATTTAATGCAGCTAGGAGGAATGAGCAAGGTGGGTGTTTTGGACTCTCCTGTCAGATGCCTCATGTTTGATGTTCCACCACAGAATGGAATACACAGAAAAGGGACAAAATTGTGGCTGAGCTCGCCATCCTGTAATTTCTGCACAATATACAATTTACTCCAGTATTGTGGCATGTGTAATAGCTGCGAAAACTATCATTTTTATTTCTTTATGGAGCAATTTGTTGATTGTATTATTTGTCCTATGAGCCTGTATCTTTGTTTGTATGTTTCTGCAGCTGTATGCATCTAAATTTCCCCTTGGGATTAATAAAGTGTACCTAATCTAGTCTAATCTAAACAAATCAAATTGAATCTAAAAAAACTTCCAATAAAGTGATCTCATTTTTTTATAAACAGATCCTGTCATCTTGGATTTCTTTATGCAAGTACAAATTTTCACACAGTTCTTCTTCTTCTACAGCTTTTCCCACTTCTATGAGAGTTGCTATATTGGACCAGACTCCTCCATTTTCATCTGTTGTACACTTCCTCACCCGAGGCCTGTTTCTCCCTTAGGTCCCCCTTCACACAGGCCTTCCACTTTCTCTTTGCTTGTCTTCTTCTCCTCCGTCCTGACACCTCCATATCTTCTTCATTATTTACCTCTCTTCTCATGACAACATACATATTTAGAATAATAAAGACATTAAGTATAAAATTAAGTTTATTTTTACTGACCCCATATAAATAAAATGTATACTGTGGCCCAAATGTTGAATGAAAGTGGTAGACTTTTCACTTACTCCAAATTCCTGAAAAGATTACAGTTCCTTGCTACCTGGGCCCTAAGGCCCACTTTGTATGTTATTTTACTATACAATGTCTGCTAATATACATTTTAAATTAGTTTGGAAAATTCCACATAAATATTGTATTACCAATAAGGTTAAAAAGGTATAATTTGAAAAAAAAAATCAATTCTATCTGTACTTTCTGTGCTTAAACATGAGCAGGATGACTTGTTTCCTTTTTTTGCAAGGCTGACGGGTAGTCTGTAGTGCAGCTGTGTGTTTGATGTATGTTTTCAAAGTTATTTTGGGCAGATTTGTAAAGTTTTGTTTGTGGGCATTTAAATGTATAATTTGAATTAAATGGGAGCATTTCTGTGTCATACCTAGCATGATACTGTAATTGAGCAGAGCAGCGACCATATAGCCTGGTCTCCATTATGTGCAGTGCTGCTGCTGACCACTAGAGGGCTGTAGGACTAATTCTGGTACTAATGTGCCCAACATCTCTTTCATCATTTTGGTCAGCTAAGGCACCTACTGGTTTTCTGTCCGTGATCTTTATAAAAAATATTGAAATTTCTACTGACGTTTCATTTTACTTTTACGATATGCAATGCCAAGTAACGGTCAATATACTGTATGCAAATAAGAATGTACTCTGTACATTTTACAATACTCACCTTATGAACACACCGATACTCTGTTCAGGACAAATGCCCTGGTCAAGCTGCCTCAGCTATTATACATACCGTGATACTGGAATGTGTACCTGCTAAATATGTTCAGAATATGAAGGCTCCACTCAAAACTCATCCTAGCCCTGACCAAGAGAAAATGATATAATCTAGCAAAAATACTCAAAATTGCAACACCTTAATCCTACAGACTTGCAAATAGTTGAAATGTATTTCGGAATCCACAGGCACAACGTAGGTATCCAGTGAAAGTGTTGTTGGATGCATACACTCCCTGATGTAGCTCAACTTTAAAACAAGTGTGAACTCAATATATTCATCATAAAGCATAATCCACTCCATGATTGCTGAGATAAGCACCTAATCTCAGAAGAATCGCATGAAAGATGAATTGACAGTTTCGTTTTTTTGCCACAGTCTTACTTTTAATTATTTAACACAAGTGGATGCTTGTGTCACTTTATCAATGAAATGCAGAAAAGCACTCGCAATGAAACAAGTAGCAATGGAGCTGCAAGCGTTAGTAGGAGTTGTAGTCCCGGCGATGGGCTGTCCTCTTTGAACAGGTGGATGTTCAATAGATCAGAGCATCATGGAACTTGAAGTTCCAAGTTTGATTTGTGAATCCTGTCATCAATAGTTAACATAGTGGGGCTTGTAGGTCTGCTCTGGATCATCAATCCTTTTTAACGTTCTTCAGACACTTTTTCATACACAATAAACAGAAACTGAAGAGCCAAAAAACTGTCAGTCTACATAAGACAGAAACTACATATTTCAAGCTCACTTATACTATCCTTTGACCTCTACTTCAGCTGTCATGTAATTTCAGTTTGAATATAGGACGTGGGAGATCACAGATCTCTGGGCAATCATATAGTGGAACTGCTGTTGGTTTATAAAAACTAATTGATGGAAATATTTCAATCTGTACATATTCCTCTGCTTGAAGAAATATTTTTTACGACTGCCAGGTTTGAATAAAACCTGAGAGGAAAATTGTTATCGTTAATGCTTATTATTTCCTCTGAGCATGAAGTTATTTTATTCTGACCATGGTAATTCTACTTGATACTGTAGACTGGTGACAGGCACATAAGCAAAAGTTTATGCAAAAAAAACAAAAACACAGAAATGATTTGTAAGCAAAACTCTAAGCTTGAGCGTTGTGTCAGTTTTTAGAACAAGCAGGCCCTTTTATTGTACCACATCGGTTGGTTTATATAAATATGGTCCAAACTGGCCAATGGGTTTTCCTCAAATGTCTACGGAAGTAACAGCAGTGAGCCTACTTGAAGAATAATAATAATATGTCTTATTTATATATAAATATAGGAATTCGAAGTAAGTGAAAAGTCTACCACTTTCATTCAACATTTGGGACACAGTATACATTTTATTTATATGAGGTCAGTATAAATAAACTTAATTTTATACTTAATGTCTTTATTATTCTAAATATGTATGTTGTCATGAGAAGAGAGGTAAATAATGAAGAAGATATGGAGGTGTCAGGACGGAGGAGAAGAAGACAAGCAAAGAGAAAGTGGAAGGCCTGTGTGAAGGGGGACCTAAGGGAGAAACAGGCCTCAAGTGAGGAAGTGTACAACAGATGAGAATGGAGGAGTCTGGTCCAATATAGCAACTCTCATAGAAGTGGGAAAAGCTGTAGAAGAAGAAGAAGAGTTGTGTGCCACAACATTGGAGTAAATTGTATATTGTGCAGAAATTGCAATATGTCAAGATCAGCCACAATTTTGTCCCTTTTCTGTGTATTCTATTCTGTGGTGGAATCATGAGACATCAAACAGAAGAGTCCAAAACAACCACATTCCTTATTCCTTATGGCTGCAATAAATGTGTTGTACTTTAGGATAAGCAAGATGAGAAAGCGCAATATAATACTCCAGTTTGGAATGTGTGCTCCCACATAGCAAATAAATTCAGGTCTAGATTTTGTGTGGAAAGCTTTTATTACAAGGACCAAGCAAATTTGGAAACAGAATTATAAAGTATAGAAAAAATAAGTCAACATAAAACAGAACAGGAAGAAATAAATCAACCAGGCAAAGTCAGTGCTTATTAATGTGGGAAAGGAGAAACAAACAGATAATGAAAGTTTATAATATAGAGTACCTTGCCAAAAAAAAGATGAATTGAAAGAAATTATTCCTGAATTAAGTAGGGATACTCATATGAATTACAAATGTTTGAGGAAGAAAAACAGGAGCAAAGAGAAGAAAAAGCAATCTATAATAGAAAACAAATAGAATCAGGTTGATGGACACAAAAAAGGAAGAAATGGCTAAAGATGACTTAGGAGTGAGAAGTGTAATACAGGAAAAAAAAAAAAGATTAATGAAAGAGTTAGTCCTGTGTTTCCAACCTTCCAATTGCTGGTACAGATCCCTTGTCTCAGAGCCATCACTCCGCCCTTCATTAACATGGAGAATTAAATATTTTTTAAATTAATATTTTTCCAAAATATGAATCTTTTTTAATGCATTCAGATATATATTAGGATTGTGGCCGGCAAGGGGCGCACCAGCAGTCCAAACTTGACACAGAGACACACCAGGCACAGGTTTCAGCACAACACACGTTTAATGTAGTGGGAAACACTTCCCTTTTGATCCCCCACAATACAATGCAGTACAACTAAACAAAGTACTCCCGGTGACTCGTTAGGGTGTGGTGAAAGCCCAAAGTAAGGCTCTCCACCCCCCAATGGCGGCTGCCATTGAAGCCAACAGGCCTGTGCCAGACTCTAACTTCCTGCGTGCCCTGTGGGAATCCATGGTGCAACAGCAAACTAGAGGAGCTGCCCTCTAGCGTCCTGGGAAGATAATGTCCTGACCACGTTCGACCTCCCCCATCAGTCCTTCCATCCAGCTGGCATCCACAACAGTATATACATTGCAAACAAACAAATAAAATAATATAATCCTTCAGAAACAGAATGCAGGGGAGGATATTACACTGCTTAACTGTCATTCTGAGTGTCAAATATACTGTGAATTTATGAAGAATTCAGACCCCTTCAGTTTCTGCACACTTTATTTTGTTGTAGTCTAGGGAGCTCTGCCCCCTGCTCACTTCGCTTGCCAACTCTCGTGTGGGCGCTATGCACCAGCCACTTCACATCTCTGCCGCTCATGCATGTCACATATGCATAATAGAATTATTTTACATTACACCAAGTAATTAACCATATTTAAAAATAGCAAAACGTAATAAATTCAAATAAAACTATGCTTCATGTTGGGTTAGAGGTATTCGTTGAGTTATACGTTTTTAACTTCTGTCTTTGATATCTCCATCTTTCAAAACTATTGTCACTGAAAATTCATCACATGTTGGTTTATTATAAATGTGAGCGTGATCTTTCGGATTCATACAGAAATCAAAGAAAACTTCTTTGTCCGTGTTTTGCAGATACATTTTGTGTAAAGTGCTATACTTTTGGACATATGGATTTGTATCCATTATTGGCTGCAGAATTTCTAATACGTCCTATCGTTTAACTTTTTCGATTCTATGTTGCATCGCATCTCCGTGATCATAAATATAAACCTGACCGAATTGTGGTTTCTTCGAAATTGAACTCGTAGTAGCTTTAATTTTTGTGGGACCACAGATTCTCATAGCGTATGGTACTGAATTGTGTAAATCTACGCTTTGAGCATTGAATGTTGCGATTGCAAACAGATTATTGTAGATTCAGATATTTTGCCTGTAGTTTTTGTGAATTTCACTTTCACAGTGAAAGTTTCACCAAACAACAAATCTTTTAATTCCCACAGATATGCCTCTTCATTGGGAAGAAACACTACTTTTCCCTGATGGCAACACGAATTAGACGATCTAAAAGTCTCCAACTTAAAGTTTAAAGCCGAACAGTATCTACATCAGGGGTGTCGAACTTCAGTCCTGGAGGGCCGCAGTGGCTGCAGGTTTTCATTCTAACCATCTTCTTAATTAGTGACCAGTTTTTGATGCTAATTAACTTCTTTAGCCTCAGCTTTAATTAGCTTGACTCAGGCCCCTTAGTTGTTTTTTCCTTAATTAGCAGTCGGACAGTAATGAGACATAAAACAAGCAGGACATGACCAGCTCACCTGTACCCATCAAACAAAATCTGAAAATAAAGAGGTCTCAGTAAGGTTGATCCTTTAGGTTACCAAAACATTTTAGGAGTTCTTAGAAAAAAACAGAATATCAACAGATTTGGAAATGTCTGCTGTGACAAAAAGAAAGCAGCAACAAGGCATAGAATTGAATAACGGGTTTAATTAACAGCAAGAATCTGCTCCTCATTAAGGAACCGGTTGGAGTTTGAAGCCCCAATTTAGCTAGTGATCTGTTGGCTCGTTTCATGTCTCATTTCTGTTTGGCTGTCATTTAATACTTAAGACTTAATCCTTAAAAACAGGGCTATTAAAATAGAGGGAAAAGAAGTTAGTTAGCAGTGAAAACTGGACACTGATTAGGAAAAGGGTTAGAAAGAAAACCTGCACCCACTGCGGCCCTCCAGGCCTGGAGTTTGGCACCTGTTATCTACATACTTCTGTCATATCACCTATGCCCATATATTCAATCTCTTTTTGCTGTTTCGTTATTTCACTGTGCAATAATTTCCATTTGTAAGCGCTAATGCAATCTTTACTATTATTTTTTTGAGTCTTTTGAATTTTAGTACTTTCATAATCTCTAACCTGCTCTGCATGTGTGTTGTACCAATGTTTTTGAAGCTCCTTACGACGTTCTACTTTGTCTTCTACTCTTTGTCTTTTATTTCCAACTCTGCTTGGATCTGCTAAGTTTTCAATTCCACTTGGTCCCGGCTGATTATTACTTTCCTTATTTTCCAAATTTGCACTTAGATTATATTCTTCTTTTTTGAATTCTTTTCTCTCCAACGCTTTTGGGCCTTTTTTCGATGCACTGCCCTTTCTTTTTCGTTTAGTCGTTGACGTGTCATCAAGGAAGTGTAAAATTATTGTCCAAAAAAGGACTACATTGATGAAAATGAAGAGATTGTATGTCTAAAAATACATCCCAGAAAAACTTCTCTAAAGGATGAAACTGAGGACTTTTCATAAAGGACTTCAAATGAGGAAAACTTAAAAATTTATAAGATCTGAGAGTACAGGAACTGTGTCTGACAAAAGCATTCACACGAATGAGAGTTGAGTGGACTGTAGCCGTGTTTGAAAATGGTTGAGAGGAGGGCGGGACTTGATCAAATCTCTTGGCAATAGTCTTGTCACGCAGGACTTGAAAAAATCTTGTGGCAAAAAGTCTCATCTCAAGATTTCCTTTTATAATAGAGAGATTTAATTTTAAACTGATAAAACTGACAATTTTTGCTCACTAATCTATGCTCAATGACCCCTTTATTCTTCCAATAGAAGAATTATTCTTAATAAAAAAGTGAAAACATGTTTCCAGGAAGACTTACAAATTTATTAAACATCAAAAATTGAAATATCTTATTTATAAATACTCAAACAATTTGCTGTGGAGCTCCAAATAGTGGTCAGGGGCATTCTGTTTGTTTTAATATCCTTGAGATGTGTCTACAACTTGACTGGAGTCCACCTGTGGCAAACTGAATTGATTGGACATCATTTAGAAAGGCATACACCTTGTATACAAAATATTACACAATTCATGTGTCATGTCAGTACCAAAACCAACCCATGTAGTTCAAGGAACTCTCTGAAGATTTCTGTGATAAAACTGTGGTGAGGCAGAGATCATAGCAAAGGTATAAAACCATTTCTAAAGCTTTCAGTGTCGCCAGCAGAACAGTGGCCTTAAAAACTTTGAAATGGAAAAAGTTTGGAACCACCAGGACTCTTCCTAGAGTTGACTGTTTGAACAAACTGAGAAGCATGAGAAGGAGGGCCTTGGTTAAGGATGTGAAAAAGAACCCAATGTTCACTCTAAGAGGGCTTCAACTGACATAAGAGAATTTATCAGGGGAATGGGTGACACAGCAGCACTCCCATCAATCAGGTGTTTATTGTAGAGTGGCTAGTTAACCCAATGGCTAAGAGCCTGAGCATGACGAAGAAGATTCTCTGGTCTGATGAGACAAAAACTTAACTCTTTGGGCAGAACACAAAGTAATATATCTGGCAATGACAAAGCTATGCTCATCACCTGCCTAATACCATCCCTACAATGAAGCTTGGTAGTGGCAGTACCATGCTATGGGGAGTGTGTCTAAGTGGCTGGTGCAGGGAGACTGCTCAAAATTGAGGGAAGGATGAATGCAGCCAAATACAGAGATGTAATTGAAGAAAACCTACTCCAGAATGCATGCAAACTCAGAATGGGAAGACATGACAATGACTCAAAGTATACAACCAACACAATGCAGGAGTGGCTTCTGGGAAATTTTCTGACTGTTCTTGAGTGGTCCTGCCAAAGAGTAAGTCAGTTTAAGAAACACGTAGCGATCAACATGGGTTGGGGAACACTTAATACAAAGCACTGAATGTGCTACATTACTTATGACGGGATTTAAGAAAATCTAGTAAATTAAACATTGGTTTTAAAATTAAGTACGACATGGCAAAGTTAAACTAGAGTAAGGTGACCACCGTTTTCCGGGGACAGTCCCCTTTTTCGGACATCTGTCCCCACTCAGAAACATGCCCCCGTTTTGTCCCCGGTTTCAGCTGGTTCACTTTTTTGAATGTATCTCATCACCACGATCATTTGAACTCGGCGCGCGTTCACGGTGTTTTGACGGAGGTTATGCTTTACCACATCCTGCAACTTTGGCGAGAAATCACGTGATAAGCTTTCGCTTTGTACTCTGTAGTGTTTAGAGTCCCTACTCGTGATCTGTAGGTTATACGCGCCTCTAGCACCCCATGTCCCCGGATTGGCCCAAAAAATTCTGGTCACCTTAACTAGAGAGAGAAAAAAACAAGGGTTTAAAGTGAAAATATTGACTTTAATCTCGATATTAAAGGCGGTGGAAAATAAACGGCATACGTTTACAAAATACACTTTTTTTTCTTCACTGTGTCCGTATGTTTTTTTTCTCCGTGGCGCTAATACGTCTGTACGAAAATAAATATGACAACGTTTTCGTTTCAAAATGCCTTCTTTTCACTTTGCATTTTCAGTTCATTTTCTAGAGGTTTGCTGTTCACAAACTACGGAACATGTACAATGTTGGCAGAACAGCTGAGTCATCCATCCATTTTCAAACCTGCTTGTCCTATTCAAATATTTTGTGGATACCCCGCCTTTGGCGTCTACAAAGTAGACGTTAAGGTGAATACATAATCTACTATTTTGAAAACATCCAAAACTACTTTTATGTTCACAAAAAATATAAAGAATGTGAATGAATTCATAACTTATAACCAATCGGTTTTACAAGTAGGCCTATTTTGCATCGGTTTTGGCGTTTTGAAATCGACTTTTCATTTTTATTACAAATAAGGACATTTTAAGAAAAATAAACGCTTATAAAAATCATCTTGTAAAAAGTGCATTTACTTACTACTTGTTTCGACGACGGCAATATTTGGATTTTGAAAGCATGGGCCGTCAAACAGCGAGCACTCAACACATTTCGAGCGCCAAGCTGACCAACCTCGGTCAAGTTTATCTTCAGACCCATATTGCACCATAAACATTGCCAGAGAAACACTACTTTACGTTTCTTTTACCTTACCTACTGCAATTTTCTTTACAGCTTCGTTATTAGAATTGTATTTTTTTATTCAAATAAAATACTCACAGGAATCAACAAGTGACAACCTCTTCGGAGTTTATGGCAACATTTGTGATCTCCCACGCCGCTACGTTCGCCAACTCTCACTGTAGGTGCTGTGTAGTTTGCGCGTTACGCTCCTTGACTACAGTCTTCAGCGATCCATTATTGGTTTATTCAGTTTCGAAATGTGTTTGACCAAAACTGTACTTGCTGATGACAAGACAATTAAAATTAAATCTGGACGTTTGTTATATGTATCATAATTCGGTTTTTAACGTTTAATGTTAATTTGAGTTTTGTTTAATGTAAGGAAAATATAAATTTAAATTATTTTTGTATAAGGTGGCAACATGACAAAATGTGAAAAATATTAAAGTGTCTGAATACTATCCGAATCCACTGAATGGTTGTGATTTTTCCAAAGAGAGATCCTTTAACCCCTCCCTGAAAAATCTTCCTGTCATTGCCCCTGATGAATCAATTAATTTATTTAAACAAGTAGTATGGAGGAATCAAATCAGTAAAGTGAATGGTAGTGCCAATCACTGCTAAGTAACACAGATTATGACAGATGCCATTTCTTAAATTCAAGTGCTCTTTTCTTTCATATTCTCACTTTTATTGCAGTGTATTTGCCCCATCTGTGTTTGCCGTAACTAATCAACTGTCACATACAAATGTATGTTGCTGTTAACTTAATTCTATTTTGTAAAATATTTTCAGTATACTGCTTGCCTGATTTCTCTTTAGACACATTTGTCTGGCCACCCAGGGAGGACATTTAAATATTTTACACAGAATTTTTCCTATAATGTATTGCTTCCTTCAAAGGCTGAAACTACAGAGAAAGATTTTATGCTAACAAAGCAGGAGCTTGACACATTGCTGGATGTTCATAAGCAAATTCTGTATAAAAAAGGTCAACCAACTATAAGGCAGTTTAATACTGAGACCAAACTGGAGCAAATGTATGAAGGTTCAAAATTCCATCAGTACCCAAATGATGAGGTTCATTACTATGAATTAACTCCAGAAGATCTCTTCTTTTTTTTGCTCATGAGAATGTACACATTTCTTTTGCTATCCCCACCCTAACCTTTAAATGTCTTTACCTCAAACAGATGTCATTCCTTGTGAGGCCGAACACTGGAGTTCGATTTCAGAAGGTAGGACAAGTGACCAGTTACTGGACGTGCTGTTGGGCGAGACTGAAGGAAGGAAAGACAAAGAGGAGGAGTTTTACACATGGGCCTTTTTTTGTACCAGCTTTATCTATTCAGGAGATGTTTGGAGACTAAAGTCTATCCCACCAGTATTGGCCACAAGACAGAAATGACTCCTGGATGGACTCCAGCCTGTCACCTAGGCCAACTCACACATGTATTCAAGCTCACTTGAGCAGGAACAACCAGGCACTCCCAAACAGTTTAACACGTACGAGCACCTCACCGATCAGGTGTTCCACGTTCAAACACAGCATCTGGCTACTGGAATTAACATTTCTCCTTGTGGCTTTGTGGACATTCAGGCTCAGGTTTATTGGCATGTGGACAAAGTACAATGAAAAATTTTCTTGCATGTCAACTCTGAAAATTGACAAGAATACAAACAGAGACATACATGCAACAAAAAAATATACATCTACATAGGATGCAACATTAACATATATGCTGAATATACAGTGGTGCTTGAAAGTTTGTGAACCCTTTAGAATTTTCTATATTTCTACATAAATATGACCTAAAACATCAGCAGATTTTCACTCAAGTCCTAAAAGTAGATAAAGAGAAACCAGTTAAACAAATGAGACAAAAATATTATACTTGGTCATTTATTTATTGAGGAAAATGATTAAATATTACATATTTGTGAGTGGCAAAAGTATGCAAACCTCTAGGATTAGCAGTTAGTTTGAAGGTGAAATTCGAGTCAGGTGTTTTCAATCAATGGGATGACAATCAGGTGTGAGTGGGCACCCTGTGTTACTTAAAGAACAGGGATCTATCAAAGTCTGCTTTTCACAACACATGTTTTTGGAAGTGTGTCATGGCATGAACAAAGGACATTTCTGAGGACCTCAGAAAAAGAGCTGTTGATGCTCATCAGGCTGGAAAAGGTTACAAAACCATCTGTAAAGAGTTTGGACTCCACCAGTCCACAGTCAGACAGATTGTGTACAAATGGAGGAAATTCAATAAAATTGTTACCCTCCCCAGGAATGGTCGACCAACAAAGATCACTCCAAGAGCAAGGCATGTAATAGTCGGCGAGGTCACAAAGGACCCCAGGGTAACTTCTAAGCAACTGAAGGCCTCTCTGATATTGGCTAATGTTCATGTTCATGAGTCCACCATCAGGAGAACACTGAACAACAATGGTGTGCATGGCAGGGTTGCAAGGAGAAAGCCACTGCTCTCCAAAAAAAATTTGCTGCTCATCTGCAGTTTGCTAAAGATCACATGGACAAACCAGAAGGCTATTGGAAGAATGTTTTGTGGAAGGATGAGACCAAAATAGAACTTTTTGGTTTAAATGAAAAGCGTTATGTTTGGAGAAAGGAAAACACTGCATTCCAGCATAAGTACCTTATCCCATCTGTGAAACATGGTCGTGGTAGTATCATGGTTTGGGCCTGTTTTGCTGAATCTGATAATGTAAGAAGAAGATTAGTGAGGGAAGGCCACCAAGAGACCTCTGAAGAAGTTAGAACCTACCATATCTGAGAATGGAGAGATGACACCTGTTGTCCAGGTGCTTCACTAGTCACATCTTTATGGGAGAGTGGCAAAGAGAAAGATACTGTTAAAAAAACCCAAACATGACATGTGGGCAGAAGGCACATGGCAGATTCTGAAGTCAGTTGGAAAAATCTTCTATGGTCTAATGAGACCAAATGGGGCTTTTTACCCATCAGACTAAACATCATATTTGGTGTAAGCCCAGCACCACATGATGGTGACCGCATCAGGCTCTGGGGAGGCATTTCTGCAGCAGGCCCTTGAAGGCTTGTGATAGTAAAACAAATGCACCAAAATCCTGGAAAAAAAAAACCTTATGCAGTCTGCTACAAATCTGCGCCGTGGTAGATTTGTTTTCCAGCACAACAACCACCCCAAGTATAAAGCCACAACTATATAGGAATGGCTTAAAAACAGTGTTATCATGCTGGATTGGCCAAGTCAGTATAAATCTCAGTCCAGTTGAGAACTTGTGGCTGTTCACTTGGGCTGCCTATGCAACAGTTTGGCAAAGATGAGCGAGGGAAAAATGGCAGTGTCCAAATGTGGAAAGCTGATAGAGACCTGTGTATACAGACTCAGAGCTGCCAAAGTATATCTACTAAATACTGACTAGTGAAATCAATTATTTTATTTTTTTATATTTGTATCTAATGCACACCACTTTCCAGTGATCTGTTTTCACTTTGACATTAAAGAGTCTTTTCCTGGTGTCCAGTGTCAAAAAGCTAAATTAAACTCTGTGATTCAATGTTGTATAACAGTAAATGTAAAAGCTTCTAAGGCCTGAGTACTTTTTATACTACAACGTTTCTTAGAATGTTTGTTATTATGCTGTAATTGGCTGTTTAATTGCCTTATGGGCTGTGAATAGAGGTAATACCTAAATTTACTGGTAAAAGTCCCAGGGGTCCTGCACTGTTTGCCAGAGGGCAGGACGGCCGAGATATTCAATTATCCGGTTTACCTTTTTTAAGACAGTGAGTGTTGTGAACCTGAACAGATGGCACCTCAGCATTGGTAACAGGCTGTGCCACCTTCACTGCCCTCTGAAGTGCTCTGAGAAGATTGGGAGTATTAGGTTAAATTGTGACTTGAAGTAGACCCTGTGATAGCCTTGTACCCAATTTGTGCTGTGAAAACCCAGAAAGATATTAAGTAGGTTAGAGAAAACTTTGTTAGGATATACAATTTCCCTTTTTTAAAAGGCATAATTAAAAAGGAATTTGAATTTTGCATTAGTAGTACATGAAGAATGAAATCAAAGGTAGGTGCTGACAAAATGAGACTCCCATACAGAGATACTGAGCCAGGAGAGGAGGGTCACCAATCTGGGATGACCCTCTGTGTCAAAAGGAGCCAGTTAAGCTGGACGGGGTATGACAATGCCAGTCCCCTACAGACACCCTCTTCCACATGGGAGTCTGCTGAACCAACACTGTCGATAGTTATGACCGAGATGAGCTGACATATGAGGACCATTTACTGATGTTGCCAGAGGATGGTGGAAAAAAGTGCTCAAGTGCATTTATTAAAAAAAAAAAAACAGGCAACACAAAAGTAAAATCAACAAGTGTCCATAGTGCAGTGTTCTAAAAACAGGGCATAAATCCATAAAATCCAATGAAAATTGGGGATTAAAAAAATCATCAATAAATAAATCCATTAAAAATCTGAGGTTAAAATGCAGACTAACTCCTCCTGATCTCAGCCCATCTCATTCTCCTGGCTCACCCATGGCTCGCCGTAGCCAGCAGAGACTCGGCAGCCACAAGCTCCTTTTAGTTGCCTCCAGGCATCACGGCCAGAGCGTCCGAGGTGAGCTCTCCTTTCTTCCATTGCGCTCACGTGGTCGCATCTTGGAAGCCTAGGGAGGGCACCTGCCTTGCTCGCCAAACTCCACCCGAATGTTCAGTGGGGCAAACTAGCCCCTAGAGCGCCACAGCTAACGCTCTTTCATGGTGCCCTAGCTCGCACTGCTTCCTCCTTCCAGGTAGCCAGATCCTTGCCAAGACTTCCTTTCACATCTTTTAACCTCTTCCCTTTATCCTTTTCTTTGATTCCCCCCCCCCCTTTGTGCTGACCCATATATACACTCACATCTCCGTGGGCGCAGCACCTTAATCACACGACACAGGAAGCCAATGAAGCAATTGAGAACAATCGCAGCCGCACATGCAGGAGCGACTCGCTCCAACTACCTCATTAACTCCCTGCAGTCGTGCAATCGTGCCCAGGGAGAGCAACACGGCTCTATATGTTTAAAACTGGCCCTTTTTTTTTTTTGGAAGCCGTGGACCCACTATACCACATACCTCCCACCTTAAGCCCCAGCTGCACGGGAAAGTTCCACACCACTGCCAACCCAGTGCAACAGGCGGCCAAGGTTCGTAGCTCAACCACACTACCACTGCACTAAAACAATCCCATACTAAAAACAACCCAAGCCCCCTTTGTAAAAAACAGGACATTAAAAGAATAAGAACTTTTAAAAGACAATAAAATAAGCAATAAATAAATGTCTCTTAAAAAAAGCTCAGCCCTTTAAAAATGTCCTCCTCCAGCTTGGGTCAGTGAGCTCTTTAGTTTCCAGTTCTTCTGCCACCGATCCAGCTGGCTCATTGGTCTTCTGCTTTTCAGTCCCCACTGCCAGCTCATCCCACTGCTGCCTCCAAATTGGATGATGCTGGGTCCCTACACAGGGCCTTCAGACAATGTGATCAGCATGAACTTGGCTGGACACGGCCATCAGAGAGAAGCCACTGGGTATGCTGGAGACATCTTCTCTCTGAGCAGTCCAGTTTGATCTCCTCAGGATGTTCCTACACCAGCCCTGACTGATGAGGAGTGAGTGTGAGGGAGTGATTAGCAACACTTTACATGACTAATAAAACTTTGTGTTCAGAAGTTAAAAAAAAAACGCTCTGACTTCCCATTTCGATTCTTAGCCTTCAGCTGCAGTACATCCCATTGGGTGATTGCTTCTAATAAGGGACTTCCACCTTTCCCCAACACATAAATTGACAGTTGCTACATTGTGAACAGTGCTTAGGGGGCTAATATCTGTCTTGTTCACTTGATAAAAAGCATTTTGCCTCCACCCCCCACCATGGTGAACCTTCAGGTGAACAAACTGACAAGATATATCATGGCAGCTTGTTCATAAAGTGGCATATTCATCAGTATTATTATCCATGTTAGCGTCCATGTCAACTATTGGTTCAACTTCAGTTTGTACAAAAACAGCATTGTTTAATTTTAATCCCTAGATCAGTGTTTCTCACTTTTCTTCCCACTTCTGGGACACTGGTGGTGACTTCAGCTACTGTGTTGCACATTCTTCCCACTCAGTCCGGTGATACAATACATACCACCAATTGATATTTTTGTTTCTAACCTCACTTTTTTACCAAGTGGGTCCCTCTCCCTGGTCATTTAACCATGATGGATCTCATTGATCTTCTAAATTGCTAAGCTCATTTGTTAATGCTAAGGAGATTAAAACCAACACTTTGTACTTTGACACCTAATTAAGAAACAGGTTGGAATTAACACCAGAAAGTGTCTGCAGTCTTAAATCACTTCTGTACACTGGTGTAACGGAACCAATTCACTCGAAGTTCACAAAGCTGACAAAAGTAGTCATCTCTCCACATTACACACACAGTTAATCAAATGATGGCGACTGCATCTTTAGGACAACAACATTAAAGTTTTCTGGTCACAGATTGACAAAAGTGTCTACCATGGCCAGAGTCATATGCTTAAATATCTATTGAGGGAAATGACCAAAAGTGACACTTCAGAGTTCGATGTTGTAAGTCAGCAAGAGTTCAGGTAAGATCTGATGATATGATACATTTGGAGTTGCATGGTTAGAAATATAGGGCATAGAAGATAGAAGATTTCATGGTAAAAACTTCAGCAGGTCTCTAAATAATAAAAATTCTAAGTGAATTCCACCTTGAGTAGGCAACAAATTGTATTGCCAGCTACAACTGGAATGATTTTAAAGCAAAGATTTTACTTTTCACAGTCTGCAAATTGAGAATGAAATAACCACCTTGAAGAAAACGTTTGTGCAGTCCTCAACAGTTATTGCCTCATCTCATTTTCTTTATGCGGTTCTCCTGCTTAGAGTATGGGTGTCCAAATAGTTGGTTGATTAGTTCAGAACTACCAGCTACACTTGTCAATAACGATTAGCAGTCTCTCAGCCTAACCAATGCACCCTGGGACTTCTTCCAGTTACCCACATCTAACTTATTTATTTTGTATTCAACAGGGAGAAGGAGGACCAATTCTTTTCTGAATTAAAGAAGGAGCTGGGCACTTCCACATATATATCTATATATTGTCACACACACGCAAATAGGGGGCAGCCAACGGGCCCGACGCAGCATGAATACAACAACCAGGGGGATTTGACGTTTAGTGCTAATACCTCTTTCTCTCTTATCCTTCAGGAAAACCGATGATTAGGAGACTTTACCTTCTGAAACTCCGTTCAAAATACATCCAAGACACACTCCTCTTCCAGGTACTGCAGATACGACCCCATTAAATGATCTCACTTCCGGCTCACTCCAGATGACCTCACCTCTGCCTCCAATCCATCTTATCACCTCCGATTCACCATTTCAACATCACTGTCAATTGACCTTGTCATTTCCTGTCCATCACGTATAAAAATCCTCTGTATCATACAACGTCTCATGGAAGTCTTTGTTACTTTGACTAGACAGCTATCCTCACGAACTACAGTATATGGGACTGGGTCCCAAACCTTTGTGCGTCTCTCGGGTCTTATTCTGTCTTCACTATAACACCGTAGCAGAGGTGCACAGGACTTACCTACTGTGTGTCGGGCACCAATGATTGCCTACAATGTAGCCTTTATTAATAATTAAGATGATGCACAAATCACCTAAGAGTCCACTGTTTTATCCAAATTAGGATTATGTTAAATGGTAGGGGAGATTAAAGCTAAGGGCTATTCAGGTAACTTGTAAAAAAAGAGGTGTCCAACGCAAAAACCTATCATAAAACACAAACATTTCTGTTTTTGAGTGAACATTAGCTTTATTAATAGTTATATTCATATCTGTACACAACGTAAAAACTTATATGCTCAAGAAATAATTTAACACTGTTTGAAGTGAAACAAAGAATAGCAAAATAATTAAACAAATTATACAACATTATAAACACACTGTACAACATTATACTGCCTACCAAATATGAAAATGAAGGGTTTTGCTTAAATATTGGGAGTAACCTTATTACCACTGGAAGCTACAGGGATCAGCAGTTTTCTGTACTCCAAGGGAAGGTGTCGTTCAATTAACACATTTAGAGGTGTCTTCTGAGTCACAAATCCTTGTCTGCAATTAAAAAAATATTTTATATACATATATAGCCACAAATACAGACACACATTTTGTATATATCTTGCATCTCAATTTACACTGAAAAGCAGACCAATATCATACCTTTACCTTTTTCATGTATGTAAAAATAAAATCTACTTCACATATTTGCTTGCCGATTGTATGCCACTCATGTTTGGAGGAATGTGAAGGCGGCATATTTTAAAAAGGCGATAATATTTAGAGTTCATTGTCTCAGTAAGGCAGAGGGTGTAATCAAGAACCACATTCATTTAGTTCAAAAGGTTTCTCCCATCATATCCTCTTGCAAATGGTATAGATGTGTAAAGCCTGCAACTCCCGGCACAAAAAGGGCTTTTCCTAATGTAATTAGACTTGAATGACAATTTGTTTTGTGTAGTAACAACTCTTGCATTGTAATTACGCAATACATACATTCACAATTATAAGTCTGTGAAATATACTGTAGATTCCGGAATATAAGCCGAAAATTTCATCCCAGATTTTTGGCTTGGAGTTTGGGGGTCGGCTTATACAACGAGTATCGTTTCAGATTCAACATTTCCAGCGCAATGCCAGTTTTGCCGATGAATACGAAAGTACTTAATGATGAAACCACAGCGCCATCTTTCAGATGAAGAAGTAAATTTGCATGCCGGTACTTTAAATTAAGTAAAGAATTTATTCAAAAAAATGTTTTAGTTGTTGATTTTATTAATAAAATGTATAATAAATTATCGGAAAGTTTAAAATAAAAATTTTTGTTTTGATTTACGATCAACATCTTGCGTTACGACCCGAATGCAGTCACGTGTATCCGCTTGCGCGATTGTAAACAAACAACCGAAAGCGTTAGTAAGCGTCAGTCGGAGCCCAGATACATGTGTTTGTGGATGTAATTTCGGTCATTGCAGTGATTTACCTATATATATAATTCACTAAGACCATGCAAGCAAGACATATAATTGCTAAGGAAGGAAGAGGTAACGAAGGTAAAGAAAACGATCCCAATCGAAACAAAGATGGAAATTGTGTGGAAATATGAGAGTGCTGTTCATGTGACCGATCTCGCTAATATGTACATCATGTCGAAATTCACCATCTCGACAATTTTACAAAGAAAAGATTTGCATAAGGAGGCTCCTTCTAAACAATAACCACCTTCTGTTTCATTCTCCTCCTCCTCCTCCCTTTCTGTAGCCCAAAGACGTCAAATTAAATGGTGAGTGCACTATGAAATTGTTGTTTCTAGAATAGAATAGAATGCCTTTTATTGTCACTATACACATGTACAATGAGATTAAAAGCAGCTCCTTCAGTGCAGACATATGTGTAGAAAACAACAAGTAAATAAACAAATGGTGCGAAAAGATGCAAAGAAGTTGCAATAAAAAAAGTTCTGTATAGGGCTTGTATGGTTGTTTCTTTAGCCTTAGAATAACGCCGGATCTGCGGCCCCGCTTCTGCTTTCTTTCCCTCCTCTGTTGTCTCCTAGACCCGACAACAATCCGCGGAGAGCCTGCTGGTCTCACTATGTTGTCTGGGATGTTGTGCGTGTGATGAAAAACACTTGAAACAGATATCTGGCTCTGGACTCTGATGTCTATAAGGTTCTGACGGGTGTAGCGGATGTTCGCCGAACCGATCGTGCACAAACAAGCCAAAAAAAAAAAGTACAAAAACAACAAAAAAATGCACTGAAAATGAGAGCTCTGAGCCGCTGCAACCATGCGCACCGCCATGCTCCTAGATTAATCTAGCCTACTTCTGGTAGGCTAGGCACTTTTTATAACTTTTTGGTTAGTACATTAGAAAAATTATTTGTGTTTCGGTAAATTATGCACATTATACAACCCTTTTTTATTATGAAAAGGTTAAGTAATTGTTGCAGTGGGAGGTTCGGAACACACAATGGGTATTTTCATTATTTCTTATGGGAAAAATAGTCTTGACTTACAACCAACATGAGTTACAACCAGCCCTCGCGAACGAATTAAGCTCGTAAGTCAAGGGTCCACTGTACTGCGTATTTAAGTTAATCAAATTTATAACGAGTCTCCGGAAATCCACCCGCCGATGTACAGTATTTGCGTATATAGTTTCAACACAAAGGTTTCATTTTACCAAACTTCTCTGCAATCACTTCCTGGTTTCCATCAAAAATGCCGGCAGTCTCAAATTCTCGCCGATAAACATGATAAATATACCCGAAGAGACACTTTTAAGGAAATTTAGAACATTTTGCTTGGAGAAGGGGGTCGGCTTAAATACTAGTCATCGGCAAATACATGTAATTTAGTAGGTAGAAAAGGGAGTCAGCTTATATACCGAGTCGGCTTATATTCCGGGATCTACGGTACTGCAATTTTTTTCTTTTTGCTCGTCTTTGTTTATGAGGCAGCATACAAACAGGCACTGCACAATTATACATACAACCATCTAAAGTATAGTAATAATGTTTTTGCGAATAGGGACATTCCAGCACATTTCAAATATTAAGCAGAAGGGTAAACCAATCCAGAAGATTTGCTCATGTCTTCTTAATAGCTTTATAAAAGAAAAAAATTCTACTGCACGTTAAGTGGACTTTGAAGAGCAAAGACAAAGATACAACAGGTCCCTTAGTTCCATTTTATATACTTATTATATTTTTTTATCATATACTTATTTTCTAAACTTTATGAGCAAGTGAACAAATTTGTGTGGTGATAAATTTCTGAAAGTGAGCTCTGAGACCAATATTCTGTTCACAACATATAAACCACTGAATTGTATGGTCTGAGGCCTAAGGTCTTTGTATAATGTGCTGAAAACCATTTTATCTGACTCATTGCGTTTTTTTTTTCTTGCCCCAGTATACAGTGGTGTGAAAAACTATTTGCCCCCTTCCTGATTTCTTATTCTTTTGCATGTTTGTCACACAAAATGTTTCTGATCATCAAACACATTTAACCATTAGTCAAATATAACACAAGTAAACACAAAATGCAGTTTTTAAATGATGGTTTTTATTATTTAAGGAGAAAAAAAAAATCCAAACCTACATGGCCCTGTGTGTAAAAGTAATTGCCCCCTGTTTGTTTTTCTTCAGCCATTCAGAGGTGGATTTGCTGGTGTGTTTTGGGTCATTGTCCTGTTGCAGCACCCAAGATCGCTTCAGCTTGAGTTGACGAACAGATGGCCGGACATTCTCCTTCAGGATTTTTTGGTAGACAGTAGAATTCATGGTTCCATCTATCACAGCAAGCCTTCCAGGTCCTGAAGCAGCAAAACAACCCCAGACCATCACACTACCACCACCATATTTTACTGTTGGTATAATGTTCTTTTTCTGAAATGCTGTGTTCCTTTTACGCCAGCTATAACATTTGCCTTCCAAAAAGTTCAACTTTTGTCTCATCAGTCCACAAGGTATTTTCCCAAAAGTCTTGGCAATCATTGAGATGTTTCTTAGCAAAATTGAGACGAGCCCTAATGTTCTTTCTGCTTAACAGTGGTTTGCGTCTTGGAAATCTGCCATGCAAGCCGTTTTTGCCCAGTCTCTTTCTTATGGTGGAGTAGTGAACACTGACCTTAATTGAGGCAAGTGAGGCCTGTAGTTCTTTAGACGTTGTCCTGGGGTCTTTTGTGACCTCTCGGATGAGTCGTCTCTGCGCTCTTGGGGTAATTTTGGTCAGCCGGCCACTCCTGGGAAGGTTCACCACTGTTCCATGTTTTTGCCATTTGTGGATAATGGCTCTCACTGATGTCTAGCTTTTGAGGTGCTTTTGGTCTACTTCTCTGTGTCAGGCAGCTCCTATTTAAGTGATTTCTTGATTGAAACAGGTGTGGCAGTAATCAGGCCTGGGGGTGGCTACGGAAATTGAACTCAAGTGTGATACACCACAGTTAGGTTATTTTTTAACAAGGGGGCAATTACTTTTTCACACAGGGCCATGTAGGTTTGGATTTTTTCTCCTAAATAATAAAAACCATCATTTAAAAACTGCATTTTTTGTTTACTTGTGTTATATTTGACTAATGGTTAAATGTGTTTGATGATCAGAAACATTTTATGTGACAAACATGCAAAAGAATAAGAAATCAGGAAGGGGGCAAATAGTTTTTCACATCACTGTATATTTATAGACAAGAAACTTTTTTTTTTTTTTAATTTAGTGGAGTTATTCCTATAACAACGTCGTCATAACACTATACATAAGTTTATTTAAACAAATTATAACCAAGTAATCAAGCAGAATGAAAGTCATAAGCAATGACTTACAATCCTGTAACTGATTTAACACCATTTCCACTAATGCTATGACCTGATGAAATCTACAGGCAATTACGAATGTGTCTGTAAATATTACCTCCTCATTAGAAGCTCAATGTCTGCCATTTCCACAGTCTTTCTTTTTGCATGGTGTACATACATGTCAAGGTCGTCAGCCAGTCTGTCAAAGTATTTTCCTAAACTGAGAATGAAAGGCAAAAAGAGGCAATCAAAAACAAGTTTGTTTGTATGTTTCTTATTCACTATTGTATTCTATAACAATATATTTCAAACTAAAGTCTAATGTGAGTAATTATTGTATTTATTGGGTTAAAGCCAAACAACCAGGTCATAGATTTGTTTGTAAATTTTCATTCTTACCATGTCTGCAAAGTTGGGTAGACATCTTTAGACACCTTCATCCTGGCAAAATGGGTAAAAGTTGACATCACTATATTTTTTGGCATCTCATATTGTTTTTCAACATTTGTGGTTTTCTTTCTTTTATTATTAAATTGTGCACTCTTTGTCATGAGTGGCTTTGAAATGCTGAAAACACAAAAGGCAGAATTATACATTTTAAATTCAGTATTGTTGCTTATATTAAAAGGCAAAAAAGGCTAGTATACTGTAATGGCACAACATACTCGTTTTAATTAAATTGTGGCATGTCTACATAAAACAAGTTTGTATATTTTCATTCTGAACATTTATAAAAATACAGTTGGCCCTTGTAATTTGCAGGTTTACAATTCACAGATCCTCCTGTTTGTGAGTTTGTCATTAATAATTACATTAAATTATTTTACGAGTTTTGCGACCTACTGCAGATGATGTGCGTAGGCTAGAAAATGTAAAGAAAACTAAAAACATCTAGTAAGTCATAAACACATAAATTACATGTAATAATCATTTCTATTGTTTACTACTATAATTGCACACAGGTTTAATAAAATGTTACATTTTGTAAAAATTTACAGATTACTAAAGAACTGCAGAACTACATAGCCTCTCTATGCCAAGCTCTGCATTTTCAACTCCACTGCCACCAAGAGCACTGCCACCTCCTGGAGTTTCTCCTGCACTGTGGTGCTGCCCAACTCATCCTCTGTCACCCACCCTACCCTGATTTGGCAATCTCCTTCTCTCCACTTCCCTTCTTTCAGTTTTCTGTCTTTTTATCCTGCACTGACCCTGCTCCCTTTTACGGTCTGCATTAACTTCAGGTGGAGCCCACTGAATTGCTGTGCTACTTTTGGCCAGAAATCGCCAATCATCTCTTCTGTTGGCACATGCACATCCCATACTGACCCAATCTGAAAAACTGATGTGCTGCCACTAAAAAGTATTAAGTAAGTAAAACTGATTTGCGCCCCTCTTCACCTCACAACAGGGCTCAAAACTTGTTTGCGGAATTTTACATTTGCGGGGGTCCTGTACCTCTCACCCCTGTGAATCGCAAGGGATACCTGTATATCATTATGCAAAATAAACTTTTAAATTAGTATAAAAAACGCAAACTCATTCCACAGATCTGTTTTCCAGTAAAGGTCACATTTCTATTGTGTCCATAAGAGTTACTTGTGAATGATTTGAAATTAGGGAGGCACGGTGGCGCAATGATAGCGCTGCTGCCTCGCCGTAAGGAGACCTGGGTTCGCATCCTGGGTCCTCCCTGCGTGGAGTTTGCATGTTCTCCCCGTGTCTGCGTGGGTTTCCTCCCACAGTCCAAAGACATGCAGGTTAGGTGCGTTGGTGATTCTAAATTGTCCCTAGTGTGTGCTTGGTGGTGGGTGTGTGTGTGTCCTACGATGGGCTAGCGCCCTGCCCGGGTATTTGTTCCTGCCTTGCACCCTCTGTTGGCTGGGATTGGCTCCAGCAGACCCCTGTGTTAGGCTATAGCGGGTTGGATAATGACTGACTGACTGATTTGAAATTACTTCAGTTTTTTTGTCTGGCACCTCCTGAGTCATTGGAATGAGAAAACTCCTATATATGATATATCGCTCAACTCATCTTAATGTCTAGGTATGCAAGACATTGAGCTTTTTGGGGTTTCTCCCATTTATGGCCCCCTTGACCTGGAAATCTCTATTTTAGGTCATTATTTAGATCATAGTACACCCTTATGATAAACAGTAAACCAGTAAATGTCTTCTGTAAAAATGATCAGAAGGACTTGATGTTGTGCATGCTACATCAACTGACCCCAGTGGTTCACCCATTAATGTGATATAAGGATTCAAAATGACTATTTCACAAACATTTGGCTAAAAAATAGGGATCAGTAATATAGGCATGTGAAGTGTTATTTTGTGCTATTTGAGGTTACTGATCATGAGTATGATAATATTTTCAATATTTGATTCTTTACCAGTGGCCCTAGCCTTCAAACAGCCTCTCCCAGGACACTAAAAATACATTCCAAAAATAAGCATGTGGGGTATCGTTTTACACTATTGTGAGGTCATGAATTATGAATATATTATTATATTTGATCCTTTGCACTCAATTCCCAATCCAGGTGGTTCATCGTGTGGTGGGTGCAGCAACATGCTCTCAGCACATGTTCCCAACCTCTTTCTCTTTACTAGATCTAGACCTCTGTCAGAGGGTGAAAAATTACATTTTATTAAATCAATATTTAAACATTTTAAATTGAATCACACATTTTAATATTTCAAATATTTAATGCAACTTTCTTGTTTATTTTGTACTTCTACCCCTTGAAGTAAATCATTGCATTTCTGATGAACACTTTGAATTAAGGAAGCTTATGCTAATTCAGACTTTTTTTTTGTTTACCTTTTAATGTTTTTGTTGAGGAAAAGAGGCGGCACTCTGAATGAAGGGGACGATGGTCTTTTCCTTGCACGTATAAATGCAGGTGTTTTCAAGCAAAGCTCTGCTTAAACAGGGATAAAAAAAATTACAATCTTTATAGGCGAGTATAATTTATTGTTATTACAGTAAAATGCACATTTTTGATCTTCTGCTTTAAGGAACTACAATGCAGTTTATCTGTTAACAGCTTTATGAAGAAGAAGAAACATCTGCTCTACCTAAAACTGAACCCCTGGAATTGCAAATAAGAAATAAAAGAACAGCAACAGTTCTAAAACAATAAAACAGCATTTGGCAAATACTTTGTTTCATTAAATATGGCAGACGAGTGCTTTCCTCATCTTTTATTTAAATAGGTATCAAATAAAAATCGACCATAGCATTAAATGCCGCCTCAGAGAGCCATTACCTTCACTTTCTGTTTCATCCTCATCGTTAATTTCCGACTCGGTTCTTGAAGTTGTGGCCACTGCTGCTGCAACAGGGATTTCTGGGGATTTTCCATTTTGGGCGGACCCTTGGGTCAGAGATACAGTTAAATCTTTGGTTTTGGCACCATCATCCAGAAGAGACATTGCAGAATCCTGAGCACTAAATTCATCTTCATCTTCAGAATAACTAGCTGGCACATTCTTAGTCTGAGAACCCTCTGGTACAAATTCATAATTTTCCTTGTAAGACGTTGCAAAAGTAGTACCCAAACTTCCTCCTGGGGTACCATTTGGTTTTAAACACTGGGCTTTTTCAGATGCATTTAGTTTTTGATTGTGGGACAAGAGTTGTATACTTGTATTCAAAATGTCAGAGGTTCTAGAATGGCCATGGCTACTTGGAGAAACTCCCTTAGATCGTCTGTTAGATGTAGTACTGTTTGAAAGAACACTTGGAGAAACATGTTTATACAGCACCGAAGGAGTGCTCAGTCTAGTTTGTACGGGTTCAAGCTGCGATTCAAGTAATAAGGAGGAAGATTTTGCATTATCTTGCATAATTTCTGATAATGCTCCAGATTTCCTCATAGATGTTCTGGTCCTTTTCTGAAAACTTGAAAGGGTGGGATGATTTAGCATGCTCGAAGCTGCAGAGTTGTCTTTTAAATCTGGAGAGCTAACATTAGAGTGCATAGTTGACCTCTGAGATTTATTATGAATATCTGGGGACATGGCTTCGGCCAGTCTAGATGAGACTGAGGAACTTTGAAACACAGCTGCAGAAAACCTCTCAGAGGTGCTACGTGACATTCTGTTAGTACGGCTTTCTGATCCTGTAATTAAATAAAAGAATAATGTTGGTTGTACCTTTTAGTTGTCTCAGAAAAAATTCTGAATCAATACAAGTCAGTGATAATTTTGATTAAGTACAAACTGAACAGATAGCACCTAATTCAGCAGAACAGCATCCTCAAAGTAAACCACAAAAAGGTAAATGAATAAAGGCACATCATACAAGTCATGGATTCTTTCTTACTGAATATTGGTACAGCTATGAAAAAGTTATCTATTAAGGACTGTGACCTCAGACATCAAGTATTTGTCAGCATAACATCACTATAATCCATTCTGCATATACAGTACATCTCCAACAGGTTAATGAGGTGAATCAGCCTGCCTTAGGTAAGACACATATGGGCATGCAATGCATTGTGACTTCCGTTCAAAGGCAAGTGAAGATATTGATTGAAATAAAATTAAAAATTGTTCAGGTCCAGAAAAATACCAAGCAGGGGTGCTGAAATCCAACGCCCGACTCGTCCGATACGGGTAAATTGACCGTCAGCCAAGCGTGTTTTTCTGTTTCAGTTGTCCGCGGACAAGTGCAATTTTCTGGGGAAAAAAGAATTATATGTGCTGTGCAGTACACATTTTTACCACTACTGTACTTTCAAATTTTAAACAGTTGGGTATGTACTTCGTACGGAACTTATGTTCTTCATGTCTCAAATTGGTATTCAATATTGTTTACAAAATGACGGCTGATTTTTCAAAGGGGAATCATTCTTGTGGTCCTACATAAGTATTTTACCGTACTATTTACACGCTTGGAGATGCGGTCATTTTTTTCATGCCGACATTACGATGTAATTTGATTTTTCATTATAATCGATAACTTTTATATATTATTGATAAAATTCATTTTTTCTACATGAAATGCGGTCATTTCACCTACAATGCAATTGTTTTCTCCACATAAAGCTTGTTAGGCAGTTAATCTTTCCTGAAATGTGCGATTTCGCGTAAGTTGTGATATATTGAGGAGTTAAGAAATTTATTGTGTGACATTAATTTTGATGAGCTGTCTATAGATCGTTTGTGATTAGAGAAATCTATACTAATAAAAGGCAAAGCCCTCACTCACTCACTCACTCACTCACTGACTCATCACTAATTCTCCAACTTCCCGTGTGGGTGGAAGGCTGAAATTTGGCAGGTTCATTCCTTACAGCTTCCTTACAAAAGTTGGGCAGGTTTTGTATCGAAATTCTACGCGTAATGGTCATAACTGGAAGCAGTTTTCTCCATTTACTGTAATGGAGATGAGCTTCAACGCCGTGGGGGCGGAGTTTCGTGTGACATCATCACGCCTCCCACGTAATCACGCAGTACATAGAAAACCAGGAAGACCTCAAAAAAGCGCTGAAGAAAACATGCATTATATAATTGAGAAGGCAGCGAAACAATAAGAAGCGAGCGAGTGACATATACAACCAAATTCATGAATTCTGCTACTTCAGAAACAAAGCACGATGTAAACCTACACTTTAAATTAAGTTCATAGACAGGCTGCGGCTGGCGTTTGTAATTTAGTGCCTGCCCATATAAGGCCGTCCGTCAGCGGCAATCCAATAGCAAACTGCCACGGGTAAATATTCACGGGTGAAGGACTGTGCTTATGGAGAGGAAGATGAGATGGTCAGGGTGGTGTTTGACACAAACTCAGCGAAACTGCGAGAGAAAGTTTTAAGTGCCAGGACTAAGGTAACATTAAATACAGCCATGGACATAGCACGAGATGGCACCAGCACAGCTGGGAACCTTCGATGCATGTACACCGAGTGGCTCACGTGAACTGACGCAGTGCACAGATAAAAAGCAACAGTTCCAAAGAGCTGAACAAAAACCGAATTACACAATTGAAAAGGCAGCAAAAAATATGAAGCGTCTGATACATACAACCATATTCATAAATCCAGCTACTGCGAAACAAAGCACACGTTGGAAAAAGTCAATGTCCCGCTAAAGGAAGACAGTGTAAAAAACCCGTGCATGCAGTGTGTCAGGTCTCAGATAAAGAAGAAGACGAGCTGTTTATTGATGCAGTAAGAAACGAATCGATGAATGAAACCTGTCATCTTTACAACGATTGACAAACACGGAATGTAACTTGAACACAACACATCCTACAAATACGAACCTGATTGAAAGAAATAATGATAATCAAATCCTTGATGACAGCAACACTCAGTAACACTCACAAAACAAATACTGTATATTGACAGTCATGTTACATTATTTTTAAAAGTTCCCTTTTCTTTTCTAGCTTTTTAACACACTACTTCTCGCTGCGATGCGGGTATATATATATATATATATATATATATATATATATATATATATATATATATATATATATATATATATATATATATATATATATATATATGTATATGTATATATATGTATATGTATATATATATATATATATATATATATATATATATATCGATCTACATACTCGAATAATGGATACTTTATTAGCCATCAATGATTGTTTTGGTAAAGCCATACTCAGTGTATTCATTAGATGAGCGGTAAAAAGTAAGAGCGAGGGAGAATGACTTATTGAGGCATGCAGGCTGTAGTCTTGCGCGTCAACTCTATCTGAATTGCGCGATCACATTTGAAAAAATATATCTTTTCAAGATCTATTTAGTCCATATGTGTCAAACTCAAGGGCCGCGGGCCACATCCGGCCCGGCGTGTAATTATATCCGCCCGAGATCATTTTATATACTGTATTATTGTTATTAATGGCGCGGGTATATGAAGCGCTGGTAACACAATAAACTACAGATCCCATAATGCAGCGCTTCAGCTGCCTTGCCGAACACTTACCGCGTTAATCAAGTGTAGCTTATGATGCTGCAAGTTATTGGGAAGCTAGCTCACACGATGCTGAAGAGAAAAGTTGATTCTGAAAATAGAGCCTTTAAAAACCGATGGGAGGCTGAGTATATGTTTACTGAACCCGTGTGTCTCATTTGTGGAGCTAATGTGGCTGTAATTACAGAATTTAATCTAAGATGGCACTATGAGACAAAACATCAGGGTAACCTGAATGCAATGCAGAAGATACAGAAAGCAGAAGAATTAAATAAGAATCTGACACTTCAGCGGACATTTTTACCCATGCACAATCACAAAGTGATTTCAAGTGAAGCTGCTTTTATGGGAGACACAAATGCACCAGTGCAATTTGCCCCACTTTCCCTGTTGCCAAGTAATGTTAAACCAAGTCGTCACTACGGTGTTCCCAAATACGCACTTTGCTGATAAACTGAGCGCACTGAGTTTGCACGGTGCTTTGGTGACTTTGAAGAACAAAAAAAGTCCGTCTACATGCGGCTCGAACCTTGTGCATGTTTGGTACCACATATCTGTGTGAGAAGCTCTTCTCGGTGATAAAGACTAACAAAACAGCACACAGGAGTCGCCTCACTGATGAGCACCTGCAATCCATCCTGAGAATCTCCACAACACAGAACCTCACACCAAACAGAAACGAACTTGTTGCCAAAAAAAAGATGCCAGGCGTCCAGCTCTAAAATGACATATGAGCAAAGACAACTGAATGATTTGATTTGTTATTGCTGAAAGGAACACATTTTATTTATATTTCCAGGTTTTGTTATGCAGCAGGTTCATATTTGAATTTGTATAATTTTGACAGGATATATTTTTATGGAGAGCAAAATATTATAAGTTGTTTAAGGTTTGAGTTGATTTATTCACGAATAATATTCCTGTCTGTTTTTACCATTCATACCAAAGATATTTCTGTCGACTAAATAAAAATTCCTTCTATTTAAAATTTAAATAGAACTTAAACAAATACGATAGTTCATAATATCCACGCAGACTTGCACGTAAGAGCGGGAGTTATCCGTTTTAACAAGCAGCGTATTGCACTGATACGAAATAGCTGTGTGTGTATATATGTAGATATGTATGTATATGTATATATGTTTATATATGTGTGTGTGTATGTATATATATATATATGTATTTGTGTGTATATATGTAGATATATATATATGTATGTATATATGTGTGTGTGTATATTTATGTGTATATGTATAGATATGTATATATATATGTTTATGTATGTGTGTGTGTGTGTGTATATATATATATATATATATATATATATATATATATATATATATATGACAACAACACTCATCACTCACAACAGTGACAAAACAATTACATTGACAATCATGTTACGTTATTTTCAAAATGTTTCCTTTTCTATTTCATTGCTTCTTTAACACACTACTTATACGGGTATTTTGCTAGTTTTCATATAAAACAAGTTGGTTTCGCGCTGTCAGTTTATTAAAAAATAAAGAAGAAAACATTCTAACGGTTTACAAATGTTATGAAATATCAATAAAAATCTTCACTTAGACACGATTATTTTTTTCCCCGACAACATCGGTAATATTTACTTCTTTGAAAATGTAGCAATCGCCGCACATTGACTTCATGATATTCCTGCTCAATGAACATTCAGAATACTAAGATAAATACAGTACTTGATATCCTTTTCACGATGAAATGCATTAAAGCATGTATTAGACATGGGTGGCGGGGGGCACAGTGGTGTGACTGTAGTGCTGCTCCCTTGCATTAAGGGGTCTTCAGGTCTACGTTCAGTGTAGGGAAGTTTATGGCAGGTGTGACGACGCTCCAAAAAACTGGACATTTGAATGGGTATCGCACAGGTTTATCTGAAATATTGTGTAAATGTTGGGTTCGTGATCTGGAGGTCGGAGACACAAACGCAGAATTCAATGGATGTTTTTCTGAGCAGGCTTTCTTTATTGAACGTTTGCTGTGTCTATCTTACGCACTAAACCTCCAGTTCCTATCCTTTGTCTTTCTCCACATAAATCACCACACGATAAACGTCTTTGCGAAATTAAAACTAGTTATAAACCTAGACCTCAGAGTTTTCAGAACTTTAAAAAAAAAAAATCATTATACATGTTTAATTATGCCATCCATTCAGAGGTCTAAGCTTATAACTAGTTTTAATTTCACAAAGACGTTTATCGTGTGGTGATTGGTTATGTGCAGAAAGGAGGAGGATAGGAACTGGGGGTTTAGTACGTCAGATAGAGACATGAGTCTAAAAGTAAGAAAAAAGTTGGTTTAATTGAAAAAGCGTTTTCTAAAGCTGAACGCTCTGAGGTTGAGCGTTATGCTAGGCTGTTCAATGCTGCTTCTTTAGAAGAGTTTGACCCACGACCAGCTGTGGAATTCTGGCTGTCACCTGGCAACAGGCACATCACTCATAAAAAACCTGAAAAGTCATCAGCATCCACTTCTGCAGGACCATCAGTCCAGGAACCATGCAGTTCAGCTCAAGCAGAAATGAACAGCATTCAGCCCATGGTGTCTGAGATGCTAAAGATTCTTGGGGGAAAAGATGTTGCAAGACAAAAGCTGAACAACATGGCAGAAAATGAATCAGGACAGTGTTCTGTTATGTACCTGTAATATATGAAAAAAGAACTAGTGTAGCTATAATGAAGGCATTGTTTATTAGCCAGTTAAAATAAGGGAATCTTTTATATAATGTTCTAGAGCAAGGTAGCAAAATACTACTCTCCCTGAAAGAACTTTTTTCAGTTTTAAAATGGAAGGCAGTTTTGGTACCAATAAAAGAGATCAGAAAAAATAAACTATTTTTCACTTTTGTTATTTGTTTATTGGCAAGTGAATTTAACTGGCGGACAAGTGGATTTTCTAAGTTTACTTGTCTGTGGACAAGTAGAAATAAATTTTATTTCCACACCCCTGCCAAGAAAATAAAATACAAGTAAAAGGCACAGATCTGTATTATTCCTCAAAGTACACCTCATTTGTCAGCCATTTCATAACCCAACTGTGGCAAGAAATGGATTGGACGCATCAACAGAATGACAGTGTTTCAAGCACTGTAATCTATTAGAAACCAACTGACTCACACAGTTACCTTGTCTACATCTCCATGCATCCTTGGCATACTAAAAACTCTCAAACTCTTTCAAAGTGTCTTAGTCTCTGCAGTGATGAAGTTGACTTCTGTAATGAAGCACTCACAATGAGTTTCTTCATTAACATAGGATACTTTTCTTATACTGTACAGTGTAGGGAATCCAATCCCGAGCTCCCGATTCCCAGACATTTTTCATTCTTGGGAAACCGGGAACGGCCAAGCTTGAATTATATAGCGTGTAAAAATCGATCAAGAAATAACAGAATTATAGATGAAAATAATTAAGTGGCACAGTTTTTTGGCCCACGGTATAGTGTGTTGCTCATTAATTCAGTCAACAATAGACCAGCAGCAGTCAGTCTCCCGGCTCAGTGAACTGGGAGGAGTCCGCACTCTGCAGCTCACGAATGCCGGGACGGAGCAGACTTCATTGAGGTCTGTCAGACAACAGCTTTGAACAGCAACTTGAAATTGCAATGCGTCAGTCTGTTGCATCTGCATTATCTGTGCCAAGAAACTTGCCATCACAGAATGATGACAAGAAACTGGATGCATCAGTAAAAACTGAAATGCGGTGTTTCAGAGCAATGGCAAGCACGGGTGTTGTTTAGAACAAGTGTATCAGTATTTAATGACTGTGCCACCTACTTCAGTGGAGGCAAAGTGTGCTTTTTCAGCGGCTGGCTTACTCTGCATGAATGTGCAATCTTGCCTGGACAACCGCACACTGGACACATGCTTTCTACGCTCTTATTATTGCAACTAACTAGATACACGTACTTATATGACAGCATGAACTGCTTGTAGTTAAGGTTAGTCTTTTATTGGTGTCAACATATTGCAGTAGTTTTATTAAAAAATAAGTGTCGGTCGTTCTAAAACCATTCACATGTGAGATGCCCGTGCAGTGTGTCATCCCCAGGCGCCCAGGATTCCCGAGAATGACATGCGGGATTCCCAAATTCCTGGGAATGGATAAACCCGCCCGGGAATGGATTCCCTAGTACAGTGGAAGCTTGGATTGCGAGTAACTTCGTTTGTGAGTGTTTTGCAAGATGAGCTAAAATTTTTAATAAATTTTCACTTGATAAACGAGCGATGTCTTGCAATACGAGTAGAACGTATACGCTGTCTGCCAAGCGCCACGTGATCACAACTGAGCTGATGGTGGTTCTCTCTCTCAGTGCGGGATTGTGGGTAATCGTATCCTATTTTCTGTCTGAGTCAGCATGCCTCACTCATATAGTCAACATCCATAAGAGCGTATACGGTTTACTATAGCATGGTGATCACGTGTGTGTGTGTATGTTGTAACATGCGAGTCCCTGTCTTGCACCCCAAAACACGAAGCTGAGTCTCAGTACTTTAGCGACACTAGCTTTATTCAGCTTGAAACAGGAACAGCACAGTTATTTATTGTAGCGGGATCTGCCACTAACTATACACAGACACAGCAGTCAGGCAGGGTCGAGGCCAAGCAATACTGTGCCCTGCGCATTTATGTTCCTGTATTACCCATTAATGGCAGACGGTGATAGCATGTCTGTGATCTTTTCGGATTTGCTTTTACGGCGAACTGCTACAGCGCTTGGAGCCTGCGGTTGCTTTGGGACGCTCTTGCACTTGTCGTCCCGTTGGGTGGAATCCCAAAAGAGAAACTCACTCACACCAGCCATGATTCTTTTCAAAGGTAAAGTGCAGGTTAATTTGTTTTATGTATTTTTACTTTATATTTTGTATTAATCATTTTTATATGAATAGTTTTGGGTTGTGGAACGAATCATACGAGTTTCTATTATTTCTTATGGGGAAATTCGCTTTGATTTACGAGTGCTTTGCATTACAAGGAAGTTTGTAGAACAAATTATGCTGGCAAACCGAGGTTCCACTGTATTTGGAAAGGACCCTAACTAAAGCTCGGAGCAGACGTCGTAACATCCACTCTAAGAGGAACCTCAATAATGAAACCCACAGCCCACTGGTGCTCTCATTCCACCCTTAACACTCCTCTCTCTCCCTCAATGTTGTACACTGATCCTTCCTCAGGACCCTTTTTTTTTTTACGAACAATATTTTTCTCTCACCAATCTAGCCTACACAAACTTCTAGTCCACAACCCACTTTACTGTGAAGAGCCACTTTCCTCATCAGGCATTATGAGCTACAACAGGAGCCACTGTGTTACTTGCAAATAAAGTGGGTCACCAACAGTATTCTTGTACAGGATCTGGTGCTTCTGCTAAATTAAACAACAGGCCTCTTGCCAGTCTAAAAAAATATTATTTACTGCATTTCTTATAAGATATGTCCAGCCAATACTTCAGTTAAACAAGGAGATGGCTAGCAGACCATTTCAGGAATTAAGTTCAAGCAGTTAAAATTAAAGACCATACAAAGCCTAAACAATTTATATCCCCTGATCATGGCGATACTGATCTCTCTGTGTACTTTCACTGTGCTTCAAAGACACTTCTCAAAGAAAACCAGAAACCAGGGTCACTCTCAGCCTGTGATCACATATGTCTCTAGGTTTTAATGATCGAATATTTATTTTTTCCCTTCATTTTTTTCAAAATTTCTTCACCTTCCTCTCCTATATGCATGATCTGAATTTTCTTTTCAGTGTTACACCTGATGAAAGCTATACAGCTAAGACACTGTCTCTTCAACCTTTCCACCGTACAGTTGTTCCTGTTTTATCCTTGCTAAACAAGACTGGGGTTTTGGTGAAGGGTGGGGTTTGGTTGTTATTTTGTTTCCAAGTTAAAAAGGATATGTTTTTAATAGGTTTCCCATTAGTTTTAATGAATGTAGATTTGATCGCAAAAATAAATTATTAATTCAACACAGAGATAAAATTGCATGCGACTTGAAGTACTGCTTAAGTGGCAGCAATATACAGTATAGAGAATAATTAAATAAAAAAAAAAAAGTGTACTTACTAATTTAGAAAGGTTCCCCAGAAAAAATTGTTGGTAAGCAACACGTGTAAATATTCCAAAGCCTCACCATTTTCTATTTATGAAATATACTTGTTAATTATTTTCAATCTAATTTTATGCTGTATTATTAGTTTCTAGAGCAAAGTGAGCGACTTGAAACAAATCATAAAACTACTAAAAATTCTACCATTTATACTGTAGTGTGAACGATTGAACAGTTACTATTTTTAAGTGTATTCATACAGAATATAAAACATTTGTTGGATAGAATTAGGATTAGTGAAACGTGACAAACAGCAATCTACTTGAACACTGATAATTACAGTGGAGACCAAGTGGATGGAGCAGAGAAAATTGTTTCTCCTCAACTGTGGCTCACCATATACAGTCTCTTTAACAAAAGAAGTAAATTAGTTGAGTCTTAATAGAGAAAAAAAAAGTATATACCATATTTACGTACGTACCACGCGCACATTTTTCCCGAAAATTAGCAACAGAAAAATCAGGTGCGCATCATACACGAGGAAACTGCGCGTCATACACGAGGAAACTGCTTGGGCTCACTCTCTCGCTTGCGCACTCTCTCGCTCTCTGTCGCTTTCATTCTCTCTCTCTAAACGCTTCCTATACAACCACAACGCGCGTCGTACACTGGGAAAAATGATTTTCATGATTTTCTTTGTAAAAATTAGGGTGCGCATGTTAAACGATGGTGCGTAGTACACAAGTAAATACGGTACTTTTATTAAGACAGAATACAAAATTGTCAACGGCATTACAGCAATGCAATATACATCATAGAGTGGCTTTAAACATGCACTTTTACCATAAAGCATATACACTAGTTTTGAATTTTAATACTAAAAAC
Source organism: Polypterus senegalus (assembly GCF_016835505.1). Taxonomy (NCBI): domain Eukaryota; kingdom Metazoa; phylum Chordata; class Cladistia; order Polypteriformes; family Polypteridae; genus Polypterus; species Polypterus senegalus. Next base: position 48,219,258 of record NC_053162.1, on the reverse strand, counting down.
TCAATCTGTGAATATCTTTAATGTTGAATGCATATTTTGCCTTTGCAAACTAATCAGAACATTCATGTATACTGTAAATAAATACATAAAAATGCTTATTCATCCACTTATTCAGTTTAGCAATGTGGGGTGATGGTGCCTTATCTAGCACAAGCCAACGTAATGTGAGTACTAAACCTGAACAGGAACATTAGTAAATCACAAGGCACAATCACACATATATTCACTGTTATACCACGTTATTAACTTTTTCATGTTGTCAGCTAGGATTCAAACAGTTTTACCCATTTTCGCTACATAAACCTAGGGTAACCAATTGATCCTATCATAATAAGTGACAAACTGAAGGCCTGTTCATTTAGATCAAATTTTGCAAATGTACTGTTATGAGAAGACTAAATAAACAGTGAAAGGATAGGCATTTTGTGTTAGACTAGAAAAAAATAAGATGTGTTCTACACCCGGACTTGTTCAATTACACAATTCTATTTATGCAAAAAATATAGTGTAAAACAAATCTCTTTATTATTCTTCGGTGTTTGAAAGTTAACACATAAAATAAGAGGCAAAAGAGGTGTGGGACTTTTTCAGTGTTTCTTTCCGTTTGACTTTTAATGCTGTTCTTAGGCAGGCTATTGGAGCTAGTAGTAAAGGTATACCAAAAAGCAATATGATGGCACTAAATCCACAAAGATAGTTGTTAATACCTGACTGACATTAAGTGTGCTGCCACCATTGCAAATGTCTTACAACACCCATAGCACCTTTTGATTTTATTCATGTTTTACAGAAGGTGTCAATTTTAGATTTCAACTTTAAAGAATGGCTTTAATATTAGACTACCCATTCCAAAGATATAATTGATATTTAACTAGATGTAACTTTGCATTTAAATGTGCAAAGTAGCAAACTAAGAACAAAGACTTTCTTTCAGAGAAGTATCTGCTATATGGTCTTTTTGTGATATTTTATCTTGTGAAATTTGTTAGGGCATCTGCAGAAAACTTAACAGGCTTCTCGGTGCAATGCATTAGGCTAAACATGTGTTTACTGATTTAAATCAAAACTTCTGCAGTTTTATCATTCAATAACAGGTACAACCCCCTGAATGGCATTATGTTAATATTAAAAAATATTTTCTTGTAGGTTCTGTACTCATATACATTATCCATTTTATCTGAATATGTTTCTCTGTTTGATCAATGTGCCATTCATTTCCCATCAATGAAGCAAACACTAACACAGTATGTCATACTGAAAGTAATTTACATAATTCTGGGAATGATTCCTTTAATACAACAATCACATTAAAAACAGTCAGTGTAACACACATTCAAACCAGCTGCATCTATAGAATTAACTATGTTGGGAACTTGCTACTTTTGCACTATTAAAGTGGTAATTTTTAGTCTTTAAATTGGCTGCATAATAGACAAGCTCAAGTCAGTCACTCAACTAAATTAACTATAAATACTCTTTACAAGTTTGTATTTCTGAAAACATGGAAAATGTCCTGGTAATCTGATACAAAAAAAAAAAGATACTAAAACAAAAAACAGAAAAAACTAAGTTTATATACCACACACTTCACTTAACAGATCAATGTAATACATATTTATAATTAAATTACCTTTTTGCTGACTGTCTTTGAACTCCGTTTCATACTGTATGGCTTGTTGCACCTCTCTGGGCTGTAAGTGAGTGGTTTCATTATTTATATGGTCACATTCTGCATTTTCTTGGATCTCATGCACATTATCTTCTCTGCTTTGTGGTTCTACCTCATCAATATTTTCCATTTCAGGCTCCACTTCTTCCTGCAGCTTGTCTTTTTCTCTTTCCAGGCTTAGTATTTTTTCATTAATCTCTTTAGCAGACACAAGTTCATCTTCTTGAACTCTGATCTCCAGTTCCCCAGTCACCTTTCTAATATCCCGAGCTACAATTTGATCATTCAATTTGTTTTTATTTTTTAATATTACTTCATCTCCTGGATTTATTTCTTCAAAAACCTTGACAGAATTAAGAACATCAGAAAGACCCTCTGAATGTTCTTCTAAGCTTACAGAAGAAACTTCTTTATTCTCTTTTTCTATCAATTCTTCATCCTCTTGATTCATTTCTCCATCCTCCTCTTCAACACCTCCATCTATCTGTTCCATTAATACATTCCCTCCCTTGCCCAAGCTAAGTAATCTGTTCTCTGATGCATATTTTATGTATTTTTCTTCTTGTGAATCTAATTTTTCAGGTCTCTTAATCTCCATTTCGATGACCTCTTCTCTCTCTGGTACTGGATTGTTCATCTCCAAAGTTTGAAGTGAAGCTACTTGAACAGACATACTGACAGGAGACTTCTGGGGAGTAGGTTTAACTGCAGAAATGAAAGATGGTACTTCAAAAAGCTGAGTAGTTTTCAGAAGATCTTGAGTTAGATCAGGAGGCATTACTGCACTGATCCCCAGTGTAAACTTCTCTAATGCAGAAGTGTCATTTGGTTTAATTTTATTTATGTCATGTTTGTCAATATCTACAAAAAAAAAAAAACACACATGAGATTAAAGCACATTTCTTTACCAGACACATACTGCAATTATAATTAAATGTATGATATTATGCCAGAATCTATATATATAATTCACTAAGGCAAGACAACCATGGAAAGCACGCCGGAAGAGGCGTGGATTCACTAAGTTGCCGACAAGTGAGACACCTATGGCGCACGCAGGACAGAGCCACGCCCACCAACTCCAAGACCATTGGATACGACGACAACTCGCAGGACCAAGCCCACCAACTCGGACGCGACGACACAGAAAAAATGGCGTCATTTATATTCGTCTGTTGTAGAGGCCTCATGCAGTGCAGGTCAGATTAATGTCATGTGCATTGACTGTTCATAGAGGCATGTTTCTCGGGGAGGTGAATCGCCATATGCAGCGTGTGAAACGGTTTGCGAGGGGTATCCCATGGGATACTTAAAACAATCCTTTACAACTGAGGTTGAAGCACAATGAAGTAAGCAGTCTTTAATAACCAACTTTTCAGTTATGATGCATGACCGCGTGCACCATAGCACACTGTTTTACACGCTATATACAGCTATTCGCTTCCACGACTAACATGCATCTTCTTAGATGCTCCTACAGGAACACGGAAGACGTTTTCCTGCCCACCAACGCTCCTTTTTCACCGGCCGTCGTCTACCCTCGCTGTCTAGGCATTCACACTGCCTGCCCATTTGCCCGGACGCAAAAACTCACCGACCACCCAGTTAGTCCCTTTCGTCTGCGGTAAGAGTCCACATGCACATCTGAGCCACGCGGCGTTTGTTATGCCACGGGTTCACTATTGTGTTGTATTTTGCTCTCTCCAGAGTTCCATCTTTTCATTCACTTACTGTTGTATTCTCACACCAACCCGTTTTAGACATCCGTGTCTTTCCAGAAGTGTTTAGCATTCAATAAATAATTATGCATGACATTGACCGTGTGTCTACCCAGCGCAGACAGGCATGGGTAAGCCGCTGAACCCCATTCGGGCTGCAAGCCGTGGAATTCCCACTAAATGTGACTCATACGCTCCCACTCATTACGTCCCTACCCTTTGTGCACACCCCCCTCCTACCGTGGTCGGGTATCTTGGTGGATTATATATAGAAAAGCAGCCAAAACCGAGGGGTATCCCATGGGGTCCTTAAAACATTCCTTTACAACTGAGGTTAAAACACAATGAAGTAGGCAGTCTTTAAAAAGAGGTTTGGTTATGGCCTTGCCTGCATGCACCATAGCAAACTGTTTTACACGCTACATGCAGCAATTCGCTTCAGCGACAAACATGCGTCTTCTTAGATGCTCCAGCACTTTGTTCACACCCCCCTCCCACCTCGCTACTACCATGATCTGGGGTCTTGGTGGATTATATATAGAAAGGCAGCCAAAACCGCACAGAGCAATGAAAAGTTCCATCTTTTCATTCTCATTCTGTTGTATCCTCAAACCCTCCCTTTTTAGACAACTGTATCTTTCCAGAAGTGTTCAACCATCATTAAATAGTTATGCTGCGTTTGTTATGCCGTGGGTTCACTATTGCGTTGTATTTTGCTCTCTCCAGAGTTCCATCTTTTCATTCACTTACTGTTGTATTCTCACACCAACCCGTTTTAGACAACCGTGTCTTTCCAGAAGTGTTTATCATTCAATAAATAGTTATGCATGACATTGAGCATGTGTCGACCTGGCGTGGGTAAGCCGTTGAACCCCATTCGGGCTGCAAACTAAGTCCCACTAAGTGCGACTCCTACGCTCCTACTGGTTGCGTCCCAATCCTTTGTACACACCCCCCTCCCACCTTGCTAATTTCGGGTGTCTTGGTGGATTATATATAGAAAAGCAGCCAGATCCACACAGAGCTGTGAAAAGTCTACGTCACTCACAGGTGTACATCTGAACTATGTAAAGACGCCGACTTGACGAGTTGGAGGTGGGCACATGTGCGAGCAGTGCATACTGAACGAGAAATCAGCAGTCTAGCATGACGGACGGAGCTGAATGGACATCATTCTCCTTCCCTACCGTTCCACACTCCACGCCGTGCACCCCCATCCCTCCGTCTGGCAGGAAAAGGCGTGAGGACGGCGTGCCAGTTTTTAGTCACTTCAGACGATTGTGTGTTGGTTCGTTCCGTGCATTGTTACAATGTTGCTTTTCTTGCTGATTTATTACATTACCGAGTTTTCAAATGTTAATTTTCTCCCTGTGCTTAAAAATCATTAAAAAACCAACCTGACTATGCAGCGTATGGTATGCCGTGGGTTGGCTAGTGTTTTATATTTTGCATATTTTAATCTCCCCTCCTTTCTTAATGTATCCAACAATCCAAATTTATAACTTGCTTATCTAGTTCAGGCCTGTGGGGATATCAAGGTAACAATGATTGTAAAGAAGGAATCAATTTAAAACTATGCCTCCACTCCATTACAGAGCATGTATACTCCAATACTCTCTACCATCGGGGCAATTTAAAGTTTTTAAAATTAACCAAACACACATCTTTGAGATATTTTTTCTTTGGGTTTTCCTTGCACAATACTGAAACAGAGCCAGTGTGCCAGTGCCTACTCCATGCAGGCAGTGTCCAGGCCTAGGATTCAAACAATGCAACTAAAATAAAAATTAATATTAAGCTTTTAACTATAAGCTAGACTAAATGGAAGTGGACCCTGATCCACTTAGCAGAGGTTGCAACATCCTTTAAAACTAGGTACAGTGAAACCTCGGTTCACAACCATAATTCGTTCCAAAACTCTGGTCATAAACCAATTTGGTCGTGAACCGAAGAAATTTCCACCATAGGATTGTATGTAAATACAATTAATCCATTCCAGACCGTACGAACTGTATGTAAATATATATTTTTTTAGTTTTTAAGCACAAATATAGTTAATTATACCATAGAATGCACAGCGTAATAGTAAACTAATTTAAAAACATTGAATAACACTGGGAAAACCTTGAACAACAGAGAAAACTAACACTGCAATAGTTCGCGCTATAGTGCTAGGAACCGCTCGCTAAAAACATTTTTTTTTTTTTAAAATAAGTTTTAAGCACAGGGGAAAAAATGAACATTTGAAAAATCCGTAATTTAATAAACCATCAAGAAAAGTAACATTGCCACAATGCACGCTATGAACCGATCGCTGTAAACAGAACTGAAAACAAAAACAAGCCTTTTCTACCTTATGGGTCCAGCCTTCCCTCTCTCGCTTGCTCGCTCGCTCTCTCTTTCGTGTGCGTATGCATGTGTGTGAGTGAGTGAGTGTGTGTGTCGCGCTCTCTCTCTTGCTCGCTCGCTTGCTGCACAGGAAATGCACAGGGAGAGACTGAACATGTACAAACCTAAAGGGAAACTGGCTTGTTCGTATACCAAGTCTGTGGTTGTGAACCGAGGCAAAAGTTTGGCAAACTTTTTGGTCGTAAACCGAGTTGTACGTGTACCGAGATGTTTGTGAACCGAGGTTCCACTGTACATGCTTCTCTCTCTACATTCCTTTGCAGCAGGAAGCTGACCCAATTCTTTGGGCATGAAAGGTTCTCTCTTGAATACCCCGAACTAGCTCAAATATCCATTCTTGAAAGCCAAGCTGTTGCTCATCTCTAAAGATTTTTTTTTAAATTTGATAAAAATTCAGATCTAAAAATTATAATTAACACTGAAGTGGGTCTATGTCACACAAAGTGTTGCAAAGGCAATTTTCTTTTTTAAACTAATGAGAGCATACTATATTTACTATCTGTATTTTTGCAGTTAACTGCCCCCATATAGTCTGGCAATATATTGCATTGCTATGTCATACAGGCTAGATAACGTCAAAATTAGGTGTACAATATTTAATGTACAATGTGTAACATATTTAAAATACCTGGGGTTTTTCTTTGATGCAAATTTATGAATACTCCTTCTTCAAAAGCCTTCATATCTATTGTTTTACGACCTCCCACCTTGCGTCTCATTCCCCTCTTCTGGATAGGTTCCTCCACGTTCGGGGTTTTCAAAGACATACTAAAAAAGTGCACATGCAGAAAAAGTAGTAATAGACACACACTACTTACACTTTATAGGCGTGCCTTTTTTCTTTTATGTAACTTGACACAACAGATTTCATTGGCAGTAACAGTTTTATTTTACTGTCTGAACATGTACAACTCCAAAGGCTCCCCTTCTGATATATTAAGTATAAGATGCAGAAAGAAAATGTTAAGTCTTAAACTATAAAAGCTTCAAAACATCCTAGTACTAAAAAATATAAATAACTGTTGGATTTGGTACTGATTTCTTTAATGCTTGAATTGTAGACTATATGGCCTGGACAAACACAATGAAAAAATGCAAATGTAGGACAGAAATAAAGATTATTACCTCTAAAACGCATTGTGACGATGTGGGTTCTGCTCCATGCTCCCATCCGCTGTTCGGGAGCCCTTGAACCCAACACCGTCGATAGATATAACCGAGGTGAGCTAGATAGTGAGGCAATAACGTTTGAGCAAGGGGATGATGTATAAATCTGCACAAAGTGCTTTTATTTAAAATCCAACAAAACAAAAACAAAGTGCAGTGTCCACAGTTCAATGAATCTTCATTAAATAAATAATCCATTAAAACAAAATGTGGATGTTTAAAATCAATAAATAGAACAAAAACAAACAGTCCTTTAAAAACCAGAGGTTAAAAATGTTGCTGGAAGCATTCTTAAAACCAATAAGCCCGGTGCTCTTTACGCTATCGTCTCACCCGCTTCTCCCGGTTGGGCTTTACAGCAGGCGAGACGCTCTCTCAACAGCTGTCCTTTTCCACACACATCAACATGGGTCTGGAGGCCTCCCGATCCCTGGCTTCGGTCAAGCACTCATCCCAGGCCCGAGACTTGGTTCACGCCCAACGGTGATTATTCATTTAAAACAAAACGGCCTTTGCTGGAAGAGCTGTGGACCTGGGCTCCAGTTGCATTGGGTTGGCACTGGCATGGAGCCTTCCCATGCAGCTGGAGTCTTATGGAGGGTGGAATGTGGCGATATGGGTCCACAGCTCTTCCAGCAAAGGCCGTTTTGTTTTAAATTAATAATCACCGCGCTCGCGGCTTAGCGAAGGGGCGTGGTGGCCGTAGCAAGCCGCAGGGCGATTTGCTGTGTGGGCGTTTCTCAACTCGTGTACAGGTGAGGAATCGCCCACATCCGTGATTGTTCCTGTGGCTAATGTGCTGCAGCTGCCATGTCCTCTCTACATATATAGTTAAGCCCGACATGGTTAGGGGGAATAAAAAGAGAACGAGGTGAACGAACGAAAGACGGAGGTTAAGCAAGCAAGCAAGCAAGCAAGAGAGAGCGAGCGAGAATAGGCTCGTGGCAGCTGAGCAGACAGCCTGGGTGTTACGCCGGCACCCAGGGCGTAGCAGTTGTTGTCGCTCCCGCAGAGTTTGTTGCAGGAAGTACGGGAGTGACCGGGAGACAGGTGACTCTCCGCATGGGGCCGCGGATGGCAGCAGGAGTCAGGATTTGGGATGTGGTGTCCTCCACGTGAAAGTCTTGGCCGTAGGAGGAATTCCCAAGTCGCTGTCAGGGGGAGCCGACCAGAGCCAAGGATCGGAAAGGCGACCAACAGTAGCAGGTGGAGTACGCAGAAGGTCAGCTGCATTGAGAGCGTCTCGCCTGTTGCAGGGCCCACATGGGAGAAGCAGGTGAGACGCTAACGCTAGTTTAGAAGAAGCACCGGGCTTGACATTAGTTTTTAAAAAGACTGCTTTCTGATGAACGTTTTAACCTCGTTGTTTTAGGAAGATTTTTCTATTTATTGATTTTAACCTCTACAATTCACTTCTGCTTTTATTGGATTA